>NW_021163319.1:0-137500 GCF_004324835.1 Dendronephthya gigantea | reverse complement strand
TTCTTCCCCTCTCCTTCTCCTTCCTCCCTTTTCCTTCTTTCTCTCCCCCTCTCCTCCTCTTCCCTTTCCTCTCCTTCTTTCCCCCTCCTCTCCCTCCCCCTTTTCCTTTCCTCTTTCTTTTTTCCTCCTCTCTCTCCTTTTCCCCCCTCTTTTCCCTTCCTCTCTTCTCTTTTTCTCCTCTTCTCTCCTTTCTTTCTTCCCCCCCTTTCCCTCCTTTTCTCTCTTCCCCTCTGCTTTTCTCCTTCCCTTCTCCTTTCCTTCCTCCCTTCCCCTTTTTTTTCTCTCTTTTTCTTCTCCCTTTTCTTTCCCCCCTTTCTTCTCTCCTCTTTTTTTTCCCTTTTTCCCCTTTTTTTTTCTTCCCCTTCCCTTTTTTCCCCCTTTTTTTTTTCTTCCCTTCCTTTCCCCCCTTTTCTTCTCCTTCTCTCTCTTCCTCCCTTCCCTTTCTTTCTCCTCCTTCCCCCCCTTTCCTCTCTCCCTCCCCTTTCTCTCTCCCTTCTCTCTTCCCCTTCCCCCCTTCCTTCCTTCCCCCTTCTTCCCTCTCCTCTCCTCTCCTCTTCTTTCTTCCCCTCTTCCTTCTCCTCCTCTTCTTCCTCTCTTTTCCTTCCCTCCCTCTTCCCCTTCTTCCCCTCCCTTTTCTTCCTTCTCTGTCCTTTCTTCCCTCCTCTCCCCTTTCCTTCCTTTCTCAATTTCCCTCCAACATTCCCCAACCTTTCCCCTCAATTTTCCAATATTTTTCCCCACTTTTCCAAAACTTTTCACACTTCTTCCAATATCTTCCCAACCTTTACACCACTATTTTCCACTATTTCCCCAACTTTCCCCAACTTTTCCCACTTTTTTCCAACTTTTCCCAACTTTTCCCAACTTTTCCAACTTTTTTCCCAACTTTTTCCCAACATTTTCCAACTTTTCCAACATTTTCCCAACATTTTCCCAACATTTTTCCATCACTTTCCCAACATTTTCCCAACATTTTCCCAACATTTTCCTAACATTTTCCCAACATTTTCCCAACATTTTCCCACATTCCCTAACATCTCCCCAACATTTCCCCAACATCTCCCTAACATTCCAACATTTCCCAACATTTCCCAACATTTTCCCAACATTTTCCCAACACTTTCCCAACATTTTCCCAACATAACCAAAACATGGTTTTGTTATATAAATAATTGACATCATAACCAAAGCGTGGTCACCCATCTCAAACTCAAAAACTTGTCAAAATTGACCAAAATTGTAAGGGGTAAGCCTTACCATTTTAGTCAAAATTGACGACGACCTTTTCAATGTTCCAAAAAGCAACCAAATATGCTCTAAAATGAAAGCTATTAGTCTTACGAAGCCGTTTTTTTTTTAGCAGTTTAAGACATTTTTTGAACAGTTGAAAAATTCGTCAAAATAGACTTACTCCTTTTTTGTTGGGTTTCAACGGAGAATTTGGTGTTCTCGTGTTTATTTTGGTAATGGTTCGAATGCTGGACAAATTTTTTTCAAAAGCCTCTTGAAAAAAAAGATTTAAGTAAGATAAAAAACACCACTTAGTATCGAAGAGGCAATAGTCGCAGGGTAACGACAATGGTGTATCAACTTGTAAGTTGGTGGTGGTTCGAATTTTGCATCGGGAAAAAAATGTTTTCGTCAAGACCTGAAAGAAAAGATTATTTTTTATTGGGTTTCGAGGGAGAATTTCGTGTTACTGTTGGAAAGTTTCGGTAATTAGCTGCTTGAAAAAAAGGGCTTAATTATGTCCAAGGCTTGATGAAAAATTAATTCAAAGTTCACAAGTATACATACGATGTAAGCACCTGGATGTTTTGTAGGTCCGCGTAATTTACTACATCTGCGACTTGTACGTACTCGTTATGGACGTTTGGGTACGTTCGCTATATATACACTATCCGCCAAAACGAAATTTTCCATTTTTCACTTTGCTTTTTTTTGAACAAATCTAAATGCTATTGCAAATGCCAAATGATCAAACGCAAATAGAATAGCAAAAAAGCCACGCAGTCCCAGTGAACTAATATGGTCATGGTTAAGATTTCAGTGCCCATGTGGAACACTCCCACAATCAACACTGAGCTATGTCACATATATACTAGACATTTTTAATGAGATGTTGTGGCGTTGTGTGGTCTTCTCTTCTGAGGATTTTCGGTTGTCATCTTTCCTTTCTTGACCCTTCTTTTTTGTGGTCACTTCTGGCAGACGGTCATGAAATTTTGGGCTCTGCGATTTCAAAAAATATCAGCCAAAATTCTTGTGATTTGGCTGAACATTTAATACAACTAGTAGAAAATGATGTAGAAAATATTACCGATGTTTCTACAATCGAAAATTACGATCCAGTTACGACGAATGTAGAAGGTCTTGATCAAATGAACTTGAGAGTCATGAACAAACTTTGGCGGTCAAGATGCGACAGCGAGGCAATATAGTCGATTTAGAGCAAGGTGTTGTTAAGAAAAGAAGGAGAAAATGTGGTAGCTGCGATTCGTGCCTGAGGAAAATAAATTGTGGCGAGTGTAATTGTTGTTTGAATAGAAAGACAAGTCATCAGATATGTAAGCTTCGAAAATGCTCTAAGCTCAAAATGAAATCAAGCTGTATGGAGAACGAGTCGGGTACCGTCGCCTTTCAACACCCCGCACAGCAAGCAATTCTAATAGATAGTTCAAATATCGAGAAATTAGGACATGCGAAAATAAATCCTGAGAAAGCAAAGGGGAAACTGCAGTACGCCTCTGCAACGGTAAAGCTGCAGAAATTTGCATGGACACGGAGAATGCGCTTTACAAATCCCCTCTGGGACTGATGGAATCGGAACAAAGCCATACAACGGAAATTAGCACAGAGCACAATAATGTTCGCATTCCAAATCGTTCCCCTGTGACACCACTGGAACCAAAATATAATGACACAGGAAATGCAAATAATAAGCCAAATCTACCTGAATTGGATGTTATGGTGTCTGAAATCAAAGAAAAAATGTGGGGTTCTATTAGTCAACAAAGTTTATGCGATCAGATTTGTAAAATCTATGACGAAATCGTCCATTTTAGAAGGAACATTTTTAATATACCCTCCGGCAGAGCGGGAAAAGATTTCATTGCAGACTTTACTTATTGGCTAAAGCAATTCAATTCCAATTCTGATCTCAATTCGATTGCATTGAAAGCCTTTATGGTGCTTCCATCTTTGATTCTCCAAAAGCCCTCGGCAACATCAAAGAGCAAAGAACACAGCACAGCGATAAAACGAAGATTAACCCTATGGAAGCAAGGGGACTTGAATCTACTAATGAAAGAAGTGAGATTTATACAAGATCGATTCTTATCATCAAGAAACCCCGCACAGTAAATGATATCTCCAGAGTTTCCGCCAGATTGGTAATGCAAGGAAAACTATCCGCGGCGATTAAATTTCTGGATAAAGAAAGCTCCCCGGGTTTACTAGATCTTTCGCCGGAAACTTTGGAAGCTTTGAAAGAGAAACACCCGGCAGCCAGTGATGTAGAGGACGAATGCCTCCTAAATGGTCCCGTAGATCGAATCGCGTCCAATATTTTCGACCTCATCAATGAGCAGATGATTTATGACGCAGCTTTTAAAACTAAGGGCTCAGCTGGACCGTCTGGTATGGACGCAGACATATACCGACGAATTTTATGCTCAAAGAATTTCAGTAACGAAGGTAAGATCTTAAGAGAAGAAATATCAACGATGACCAAAAATCTGTTGAAATTATGCTACCATCCATCCTGTTAAAAAGCTACACATCCTGTAGGCTAATTCCACTAGATAAACATCCTGGAATTCGACCAATTGGAGTGGGGAAGTGCTGCGAAGAATAATCGGTAAGACAGTAACTTTATTCTTGAGAGCAGATAAGGGAAGCAGCGGGGCCATTGCAAGTTTGTGCAGGATACAGTGCTGGGGCCGAGGCAGCAATACATGCCATGAACCATGTTTTTTTGGAAGAAGGGACTGATGGAATCCTATTAATTGATGCGACCAATGCTTTTAACCAAATGAATACAGCGGTAACATTGCACAATCTTTGAATAACCTGCAACAGAATGTCCATATACATCATTAACACCTACAGATGCCCCTCCAGGCTATTCATATGTGGGGGAGGTGAGATTTTGTCGCAAGAAGGTACCACCCAAGGGGATCCTCTAGCTATGTCCTGGTACTCAATTAACACAGCTATAATGATTCAAAGTTTGAATTGAACATACCAGAAATCAAACAAGTATGGCTGGGATGACTCAGTGGGAGGAGGAAGATTGACACATTTATATAATTGGTATAAGCATTTGGAAGAGCAAGGAAAGAAACACGGCTATCTAGTAAATGGTCCAAAGTGTTGGCTGATAGTGAAGACGCAAGAACTGGCCAAAGAAGCAGAGCAGATCTTGGAGAAGAAGTTAAAATTACAACAGAAGGAAAACGCTATTTGGGTGCTGTTATAGGATCAAAAGAATATAAAGATGAGTATTGTAAAGAAAAAATTCAAGGATGGGTACAAGATATCTCATCACTCACGGAAATCGCGAAAAGCCAGCCTCATGCAGCCTACATTGCCCTTACGAAAGCATACAAATCAAAATTTACCTACTTCATGCGAACAATTGAGGCCTTCGAAGAGTACGTAGAACGATACATGAAAATTGAATGACATTCTCGTACCACAATTTTTGGTCAAGAAGAACCCCTTGCGAGTGAGCTTCGTGAACTTGTGACCCTAACGTAGCTCAAGGGGATTAGGCGTACCGAATTTGAGAATAGAAGCTCCTTTGCAATATGCAGCCTCAAAATTATTTACTAATCAACATGTAAATTCAATTAAACGCAGAGTGAGGCTCTGGAACCGATAGAGCAGTCTATAGATGATCTGAAGCGAATGCAGCAAGCAAACAAAGCGGAAATTATTAGTCAAGAATGGATAACATTGATGCAACACTTTCTCCAGACCTACTGTTCTTGGTAAAGCAATCCCGACAAAGGAGCGAGTTCCTGGGCTAAATGCGATTCCACTCAAAGATCAAGGTCTAGCCCTCAATAAGCAAGAATTCAGAGACTCGTTACGAATGAGATACAATTTAACTTTGAACGATTTACCAAGTCATTGTGCGTGTGGAGATCGCTTTAACATCAATCATGCCCTCTCTTGTAAAAAAGGTGGGTTCGTGGCACAAAGGCACGATGGAATCCGTAATTTGCTAACAGCGCAACTGGATAAAGTGTGTAAGAATGTGGAAATTGAGCCTCATCTTCAACCCCTTGATAATGAGAGATTTGACTTGAGATCGGCCAATATAAGTCCCGAAGCGAGATTGGACATGAAGGCGGACGGTTTCTGGCTACGTGGAGCTACTGCATTTTTTGACGTAAGAGTAACGCATGTAAACTCCCGATGTAACCAAGGCCGGCCAACCCAGAACACTTTTAAGGAACACGAGAACGAAAAGAAGAGAAAATACCAACAGAGAGTTTTAGATGTTGAAATGGGCTCCTTTACCCCACTTGTTCTTGGAACCAATGGTGGAATGGGGTCTGAATGCCACAAGTTTCTTACTCAGCTGGCGCAGAAATTAGCAGCAAGAGACCATGAACGTTATGCAGTTTTCATAGCTTGGTTGAGAACCAGAATCTCTTTCGAAATTCTAAGATCGGTACATGCGAGTGTAAGGGGATCTAGATCACCTTTCTATAGAAAAGAACTTGAAGTGGTAGACGATTTTGGACTAAATGTTAAGATTGCAGAGGTTTTTTAAAGTTTCTTAACTTTAACTTTACGTGCGAAGTACTCCTTTTCTATAAAAATTAGGAAGAACAACAATCATTATGACATTCGAAGAGTTTAAACAGCCCATTGGAAAATGCATGGTGATTAGAATAGTTAATTTTGATCTAGTTTTATTTAGAATTCTTTTAAATAAGTATATAGTTAATTTGAATAAATAGAATTATGTGACTGTCTTCTCTCGGTGCTGCCTATGGCGGTATCGTTGGAGATCCTTCGGGATCTTTCTAAAAACTCTCCTCTCTGCTACCTCAATGGGGCGCGGCGGGGTTTGTTTTTCTCCCCAAAGTGCCCCCGGGTTGTGGTAGCAACCTCTTTTGTCTTCCTTTTTAATTTATGATCAGTCTAATCAATATATGCAAATGAATCTTATTATAAACATGAGAGCCCAACATATAACATTTAAGAAAGCCATCAAAACAATTGAAGTTTAAAAGTAATGATGACTTTCTTTAAGGTTATATGTTGGGCTCTCATATTTATAATAAGAATCCGTTTTCCGCCTGGCAAATCTCTAGCTACGATATATGCAAATGAAGTTTACGTAATCGTATCTATGATGTAATAATTTATGCTGAACCTAACACATGCGCAGTTCACGACGAGCTTCTCTCTCGATCTATTCAATATGGTGGTCAATCAAGAAATGTTTTTGCTTGCAAAAAGATCGTAAATTGTTGGCGCTACAAGCTCGGAAAGGTATTGAAAATATTCCCGTCTCTTGCTTTATTCTTTAAGTGTAATCTTAAGCGATATAAAGCTTATTCGAATTCGAATAAGTGGAATTTAACATGTGGAACGATTACAGCTGATTGCTTTTACTCATAATTGATGGTTTACTGTGATGACTACCAGCTAGTAATGGACAAATATTGTGGAATTATGTGAACTATTAACCCACCTTCTGCATGTTCGCCTTTTATCATCTGATTACTTATAACTTTTACAAATGAGTAAAACTTTTCAACTTTTGATATCTTATAGATTGTAAATGAGATCAGGCTTTTATCAGCTCACAGAATAACAAGGTATATTTATTAATTTTAAAAATTGTGCATCAAAAATTGTCTGCCTAGAACTGAACAAGTGTTGCTAAAGATGTATGGATTAACTGCAGTTGGTATATATTGCATTTTTAGAAGGAAGCATCCAAACAAATTCATTTGTAACATGGTGGATAACAAAGTCCCTCCTTGAAAACGTACTTCAGTCATTTTACGGTGAGTTTCTTACATAAATATAATCAAATATGATTTTCGTTTGGGCTTTCCTTTTCCTTTGTATATTCCAAATGAGCTTGATAGGTTATTGAATATTGAGTAACTTGTGTCATAGTATTACAGCATTTTACGGACTCGATTTGATTGCACTTAATAAGCAATGAACGGTCTCTATCCTATAAACGTCTGAAACTACTCTCTTCAACATATGTTTGCATTAGGCATCTATGTCTAATAAATGCCTCCTCCGAATCAAAACACCAGGGGCCGGTTGTTCGAAAGGCTTTAGCTTAAACGGTGGATAACCCAAGTTTAAAAGTACTCTAACAGATCTTGTGAATGAATGTACCTGCATCTTACGCATTAAATATGTACTTCCATTGACAATTAAACTATTTACATCAAATATTTCAGCTCAGTTGTTCAATAAATAGATGATTTTGTTTTCCATTTTGAACTTAATCGTCCCAGTAATGTTTAATGTCCCTAGTGTGGTTGTGTGTTTCAGAGTGTCTGGTTATAATGTTCAATTTTAATTTGTAATTTAATTGTTTTGTTTTGGAAACATTCACAAACAGTTTGCACAAACTTTGACAATGAGGAAATTTTTGCAATAGGCATGCCCTAAATTGCGACTTTGAAACACATGGGAGACTTTTTAAACATGCACAAACTGCATTAACTAACACTTGATGCTGTATGTATTAGAATGGCATCACAAATTATTGATATTTAGTCTTAGTGGTATTTTCACTTCTTCAAAATATGGTGGTGCTAATGATATAAATGCCTCTCTCTATTAAATGCTCTCTCTAGAATTGGCAGATTTCATTAAGGTGGTGTTGGTCATTGAAAATGTAGATTTACCCTGTTTTAAAAATTTAAGGAGTCGATTAGCTTGTTTCATTGTTCTGTATAATTAATGAAAAACTTTTTTAGTTTTTCTTAGCAAGCTAAAATTGTCATTCCCCTTACTTTCGTGCACGATAATTCGAAAAATAATAAAGGTAACTTGATAAAATTCTCATGGTTTATTCTAAAGACAATTGGCTGGGACGTGAACCATTCAGTCTACGTAAAATAGGGACTGTTTATTTTAGATAGATCATAGAAGTTTTAAATATATAGCCTGTAAAATGTTTTGGAAAAGTTTTATTTATTTGAGGTTCAGCTTGGAGGCAAAAATATTTAGAACTAAAAAAACTAATGCTGTCATTTTAGCGTTAAAACCTAGTTTGTTATCTTGTTTGCAAAAATCGTCTATTTCCACCATTGGGTGTGTTTGTTCTGGGTAACTATAGCAATTGAAATTTTCTACAAGTCTTTTTTACTCAGAGCAACTTGACTTGCAATATGTCATGAAAAGATTTTTATATTTTTCAAAATGAAAATGAAAAAAAATTAATGACCTAGACTTAAAAGCCCCAGATGTTTATTGGATCATGTACAATATGTTAGTGCTTCAGTTGATCTCTGTACTCTTTTGTCTCTGTATATCTGATATCTGTACTGTATCTTTATTGGTATTATATGATGAAAATGGGAGCTCTGGATGGTTATGCAAATTGTGGGAAATTCCAAATTGATTTTGTGGGCCATCCTTCCAGGTTTTCCAAAAAGCCTGAGTAATTGATTGCACTGGGAGTCTTAGCAATAAAAAAGTGCTGACTGAGGAATTTTGTGCAAAGAGCAAGGATTTATGAATTTACAAACATGAATTTTGAAACTTGTTCTCATAGGTTTAGAGTTTTGTTTTCTTCTGGGGGGCTTAAACTTTAGATACATGATATCTAGCTAGCAACACTTTCTGACATTAGATAAAATTAAATAGAATAAATTTCCTCTTGATATATAGTTGCATCGGTAGTCATGGTTCATATGGCCGATAGGTGGAGAAAATATTTACCAATGATTTTGACCTGTTGTGGGTAGAAAAGCTAATGAAAGATAAAATGAACAAGCTGCCATGTATTTTATGATTTTACAAGCTGCCATGTATTTTATGATTTACAGCTTGAAAATTCTGTATTTCGCAATTGCTTTTCCGAGTTGCTCGATATATTATAATATCAACTATAATAATACCGTTTCATGTGTATATAAAGATCTTTTTTGAAAGATTCAACATTGCTCTGATGCAATTATTACTTTTTGGCAAATTTTTAGGGGGGCTGAGGCCCCCCAGTAAGATTTCTTGGGGGGGCTGAGCCCCTCAGCCCCCATACTCTATGCCTATGCTTGTTCTCATGATTATTTACATGGAGAAAGAATCAAATAAATCATTATCACAATTAATTTTAAATACAATAACTAATTACCTGAAAAATATTGAATGTATTGAAAATATTGATCGTTTTAGAATTTAGACATGCAGTATCAATAATATAAAATTGTACGGTAAATTGTGCACAAATCAGGGGGGGCATTCGGCACGCCCAGTACGCGAAAAACCGGGTAACGAGGATAGATTTCGGAGAAGAAAGGCGAAGGAAGGAAAGCCCGGAAATTTTTTAATTTTCTATGTTTTAAAGAGAAACTATAAAGTTATTTTAATGAAGTGAAGCTTGTTGAGAAAAAGATATTCCGATTATAAGTATATCTAGATATATATCTTATAAGCGTATGTTTTTGTTTGCTGCCTTTTTTAATATGACTTCGTCCTCGCGCATCGAATGTTGGAATTTTCTGAATATTTTTTCGGTCGATTTCTTTTGCATTAGTTCAACGTTTTAGAGTAAGAATGTTTGTTATGCCAAAGCATTTATTTCACGTAAATGACGTTCATTTTTTCTGCTTTGTTAGATTAAAAGTCCAGCGAGAAATGAAGTGAAAGGCGATTTGAAAACCACGAGGTAAGGCAGTAAGCCGCCATTTTATTAAATTTTCGTACTTTTTTTAATAGTGTGTTGTTTTTGTTTTATTTTAACATTCCATGCCCCAACCGAACACTTCAGTAAGGGTGCAGTAGTTTTAAGAAAGATTTGTGGTTTAATTTTATTAAAAAATCCGCCTTCAGTCGAGAGGCGAGAGGAATGGCGAATTATTTCAGACCATGTATTCGGTGTTTGACATAATTGTGGGACCTGTGTTGCCAAATTAGTTTGTATTTTGAAACATTCGATTAAGTGCTAAGAAAAGAAATGGAAAACTAACTCTTTAAAGCCCGTTTTTGTTTTTGCCAAGGCAGGTTGATGCATGTAGTTTGATATATAAGAGGGGTCAGCACCATTTAGTAGCCTTAGAATGAGGGGAAGTAGAATTGTTTAAACGTTGATTCAATGTTGTTTTATCAGAGTCTGATGTTAATATTTTGTGTTTCAGATTGTTTTTGCCAATGTTTTGATCTGAGGGTTAAAGAACCACTTTTACAATATTGGAGATATGTAGTGGAATAAATGCCTGGAAAGACAATTATTGTCTGACAATATAAACTATAAATTGAAACCGGAATGCAATGATAAGAAAGGGAAATATGGAATAAATGCCTGGAAATACAATATAAACTATAATTTTAAACTGGAATGCAATGATAAGAAAGGGAAATAAACTATTGCTAAGTCTAAAGAACCACTGAAGCTGAAGAATTGAGATACAACAATCTTTGACTGACTTTAGGTGTAAGACGTTCGCCCAGCTATTGTAGACCGCATGGAATCGATTCAAGTCCTTTAAAAATTTGTGAATCAAGATGAGAATGAACTTAGTGAATCTGTAATTGCTGCTATATGTTTTGGCTAAAATATAAAAAAAACTGTTGTATGTCTCCAAAACAAAGGAGCTTATATTTATGATACCAAAAAGAACAGGATGTTTGACATCAGAAATACAAAGAATTCGGCACACAGAGACAATTCACCTTTTAAAACGAAACCAAAAAACTAGAAGCAAAAAACAAATTGTGCTTCAAAACAAAACTAGAATGCACTGCTTTTAAAAGGTTGAAATATAGGAAAGGACAACTTTTTTCTAGGCGTTTAGTGATTCGTTTATAGTAACATCGCTCACGATGATGTTCGGAGTTGATCGGCATGTTGTCGTACATTATCATACCACGTGATCTGCTAAGATCACATGGTAATTATTGCCTATGAAACTAATCTCAACGTTAAAAAAAAATTTCTTTAGATTGGTGGCGATCGAAGGTGGACAGCAAGATCGAAGCTCAGCAAGATTGAAGATTGTTCGAAGAAGAAGGAGTTCGCCGTTGACTAAAAGGTGGGTTCCGGCGATTATATGCGTAATCTGCGGTTGCTTTGTCCGACCCCAGTAGGGGGACCGTTTGCCTAGAGCGTTTTGGTCCCCCGCACGCTGCTAGTTCCCACTTGTAGGCCTTTACACTAATCTACGGGAAGGCCGTAGGCCTTCCTTAAGGAGTACAGTGTAGCTGAGCCGAACCCTTTTTTTTCGTTGTATATAGGTTTATCTGAACAGCTAGTTGTCAAGATGAATGCGAAGACTCGCCCGGCCAAATTCAAAATGGCGATGCCAAAGAAAACCATCCACCTGGACCGTTCGCAGACCTTTCTGGGCAAGATTGTTGTGCTGTCTGGTCAAAGTTAAGTATTTTACTTTGATGTTTGTGTGCCTTCGGCTAATTGTTGGCCAGAAATGACAAAAAGCCATATACAATATGAAATATTCTGCGTACAAGGTTATCTAAAATTTCGAACTTAATTCTGCCTGCAATGATGATAATTTTTTACTGAAAATTTATGTCATGAGCAACTTCCGCACCTATAGACTGAAGCAGAACTGAACATTTTGTCATTAACGTTTATCTCAACAGCCAGTTATCAAGACGAACGTCAAGAGAACAGTTGAAATAGAAAATAGAAATCAGTTCAAGACTCGCCGCCCGCCGAATTCAAAATGGCGATCCCATACACGTGGACCGTTCGCGGACCTTTCTGAGCAAGATTGTTGTGCTGTCTGGTCAAAGTTAAGTATTTTACTTTGATGTTTGTGTGCCTTCTGCTAATTGTCGGTCAGAAATAACAAAAAACCATATACAATATGAAATATTCTGCGTACAAGGTTATCTAAAGTTTCGAGATTAATTTTGCCTGCAATGATGATAATTTTTTACTGAAAATTTATGTCTTGAGCAATTTTCGTACCCATAGACTGAAGCAGAACTGAAGATTTTGTCATTAACGTTTATCTCAACAGCTAGTTATCAAGACGAACGTCAAGAGAACAGTTGAAATAGAAATCAGTTCAAGACTCGCCCGGCCGAATTCAAAATGGCGATGCCGAAGAAAACTATACACGTGGACCGTTCGCGGACCTTTCTGAGCAAGATTGTTGTGCTGTCTGGTCAAAGTTAAGTATTTTACTTTACTGTTTGTGTGCCTTCTGCTAAAACTAGACAATAATTAAGGTAGTTATAAATGCAATTTTATATTAATAATGTCTTATTATATTAAAGATTTTCCTTGGTCAACATTGGAAGTGAACAAGATTTCTGCACAGAGGTAATTCGATTGTTTCTTCTAAATTTATATTAGCCTTGCAGCTGAAAATCTTGTCACTACCTTGTAATACATATCAACTGCCTGGGTATGTATTTTGTTATTTCAATAGTATAAGAGGGAATTTGCTGCAACTAGGATCTTTTTCATGAAAATTGTCAGTGCGGTCACAATTTGGTTAAGATTGCTAAGTGAACTTTGCTTCTATACTCACTATGTGTCACCAGTAATAAATTCCTGTGGTGGTCTTGAAGTAAATATAGCAACCATAGTTATATATAGAAGGATGAAGTAACCATAGATTACCTGACCAAAAACTAGACAGTAATTAAGATAGTTGAAAATGGAATTTTATATTAATAATGTCTTTTTATATTCAAGATTTTTCTTGGACAAGAGTGCAACATTAACTGTGGATATGAACTTTACTTTCAAATGAACATTGGAAGTGAACAAGATTTGCACAGAGGTAATTCGATTGTTCCTTCAAAATTTATATTAGCCTTGCAGCTGAAATTCTTGTAGTGACTTTGTAATACATATCAACTGCCCGGATATATATTTTTTTATTTATTATAAGGGGGAATTTGCTGCAACTACGATCTTTTTCATGAAAATCGTCAGGCAGTCACAATTTTGTTAAGATTATAAAGTGAGCTTTGCTTCTATACTCACTATGTGTCACCAGTAATAAATTCCTGTGCTGGTCTTTGAATAAATATAGCAACCATAGTTATATATAGAGGGATGAAGTAACCATAGAATACCTGACGAAAAACTAGACAATAATTAAGATAGTTGAAAATGGAATTTTGTCTTAATAATAACTTCTTTATATATTCAAGATTTTCCTTGATCAAGAGTGCAACCAGCCACTTAGCTGCTGTGGATATGGACTTTACTGTCAGAGGAAAATTGGAAGTGAAAAAGATTTTTGCAGAGGTAATTTGATTGTTCCTTCAAAATTTATATTAGCCTTGCAGCTGAAATTCTTGTAGTGACCTTGTAATATATATCAACCGCCCAGATATATATTTTGTTATTTACTATAAGGGGGAATTTTTTGCAACTAGGATCTTTATGAAAATCATCAGGCAGTCACAATGTTGTTAAGATTATAAAGTGAACTTTGCTTCTATACTCACTATGTGTCACCAGTAATAAATTCCTGTGCTGGTCTTTGAATAAATATAGCAACCATAGTTATATATAGAGGGATGAAGTAACCATAGAATACCTGACGAAAAACTAGACAATAATTAAGATAGTTGAAAATGGAATTTTGTCTTAATAATAACTTCTTTATATATTCAAGATTTTCCTTGGTCAAGAGTGCAACCAGCCACATTAGCTGCTGTGGATATGGACTTTACTGTCAGAGGAAAATTGGAAGTGAAAAGATTTTTGCAGAGGTAATTTGATTGTTCCTTCAAAATTTATATTAGCCTTGCAGCTGAAATTCTTGTAGTGACTTTGTAATATATATCAACTGCCCGGATATATATTTTGTTATTTTATAAGGGGGAATTTGCTGCAACTAGGATCTTTTTCATGAAAATCGTCAGGCAGTCACAATTTTGTTAAGATTATAAAGTGAACTTTGCTTCTATACTCACTATGTGTCACCAGTAATAAATTCCTGTGCTGGTCTTTGAATAAATATAGCAACCATAGTTATATATAGAGGGATGAAGTAACCATAGAATACCTGACGAAAAACTAGACAATAATTAAGATAGTTGAAAATGGAATTTTGTCTTAATAATAACTTCTTTATATATTCAAGATTTTCCTTGATCAAGAGTGCAACCAGCCACATTAGCTGCTGTGGATATGGACTTTACTGTCAGAGGAAAATTGGAAGTGAAAAGATTTTTGCAGAGGTAATTTGATTGTTCCTTCAAAATTTATATTAGCCTTGCAGCTGAAATTCTTGTAGTGACCTTGTAATATATATCAACCGGATATATATTTTGTTATTTATTATAAGGGGGAATTTGCTGCAACTAGGATCTTCATGAAAATCGTCAGGCAGTCACAATTTTGTTAAGATTATAAAGTGAACTTTGCTTCTATACTCACTATGTGTCACCAGTAATAAATTCCTGTGCTGGTCTTTGAATAAATATAGCAACCATAGTTATATATAGAGGGATGAAGTAACCATAGAATACCTGACGAAAAACTAGACAATAATCAAGATAGTTGAAAATGGAATTTTGTCTTAATAATAACTTCTTTATATATTCAAGATTTTCCTTGGTCAAGAGTGCAACCAGCCACATTAGCTGCTGTAGATATGGACTTTACTGTCAGAGGAAAATTGGAAGTGAACAAGATTTTTGCAGAGGTAATTTGATTGTTCCTTCAAAATTTATATTAGCCTTGCAGCTGAAATTCTTGTAGTGACTTTGTAATACATATCAACTGCCCGGATATATATTTTGTTATTTATTATAAAGGGAATTTGCTGCAACTAGGATCTTTTTCATGAAAATCGTCAGGCAGTCACAATTTTGTTAAGATTATAAAGTGAACTTTGCTTCTATACTCACTATGTGTCACCAGTAATAAATTCCTGTGCTGGTCTTTGAATAAATATAGCAACCATAGTTATATATAGAGGGATGAAGTAACCATAGAATACCTGACGAAAAACTAGACAATAATTAAGATAGTTGAAAATGGAATTTTGTCTTAATAATAACTTCTTTATATATTCAAGATTTTCCTTGGTCAAGAGTGCAACCAGCCACATTAGCTGCTGTGGATATGGACTTTACTGTCAGAGGAAAATTGGAAGTGAACAAGATTTTTGCAGAGGTAATTTGATTGTTCCTTCAAAATTTATATTAGCCTTGCAGCTGAAATTCTTGTAGTGACCTTGTAATATATATCAACCGCCCAGATATATATTTTGTTATTTAGTATAAGGGGGAATTTGCTGCAACTAGGATCTTCATGAAAATCGTCAGGCAGTCACAATTTTGTTAAGATTATAAAGTGAACTTTGCTTCTATACTCACTATGTGTCACCAGTAATAAATTCCTGTGCTGGTTTGAATAAATATAGCAACCATAGTTATATATAGAGGGATGAAGTAACCATAGAATACCTGACGAAAAACTAGACAATAATTAAGATAGTTGAAAATGGAATTTTCTTAATAATAACTTCTTTATATATTCAAGATTTTCCTTGATCAAGAGTGCAACCAGCCACGTTAGCTGCTGTGGATATGGACTTTACTGTCAGAGGAAAATTGGAAGTGAAAAAGATTTTTGCAGAGGTAATTTGATTGTTCCTTCAAAATTATAAGCCTTGCAGCTGAAATTCTTGTAGTGACCTTAATATATATCAACCGCCCAGATATATATTTTGTTATTTACTATAAGGGGGAATTTTTGCAACTAGGATCTTCATGAAAATCATCAGGCAGTCACAATTTTGTTATGATTATAAAGTGAACTTTGCTTCTATACTCACTATGTGTCACCAGTAATAAATTCCTGTGCTGGTCTTTGAATAAATATAGCAACCATAGTTATATTAGAGGGATGAAGTAACCATAGAATACCTGACGAAAAACTAGACAATAATTAAGATAGTTGAAAATGGAATTTTGTCTTAATAATAACTTCTTTATATATTCAAGATTTTCCTTGATCAAGAGTGCAACCAGCCACATTAGCTGCTGTGGATATGGACTTTACTGTCAGAGGAAAATTGGAAGTGAACAAGATTTTTGCAGAGGTAATTTGATTGTTCCTTCAAAATTTATATTAGCCTTGCAGCTGAAATTCTTGTAGTGACCTTGTAATATATATCAACCGCCCAGATATATATTTTGTTATTTAGTATAAGGGGGAATTTGCTGCAACTAGGATCTTCATTAAAATCGTCAGGCAGTCACAATTTTGTTAGGATTGCTAAGTGAACTTTGCTTCTATGCTCTCTATGTGGTCACCAATGATAAATTCCTGTGGTGGGCTTTGAATAAATATAGCATATTTATATAGAGGGATGAAGTAACCATAGAATGCCTGACCAAAAACTAGACAATAATTAAGATAGTTGAAAATGCAATTTTATATTAATCATGTGTTCTTGTAATATTCAAGATTTTCCCTGGTCAAGAGTGCAACATGAGTCGTGGATATGAACTTTACTGTCAGATGTACATTGATTGAAAAGTGAACAAGATATCTGCACTGAGGTAATTTGATTTTGTCATGGATGGTCAGCATTTGATTTTAAAAAGCCACTACATTGTTGAGATGACAACAATGAAATTGAAATTTGCTTCTATGGTCACCATGTGTGAAACCAATGATGAAACTTAATGCTATAACAGCTGAACAAGTCTGGCTGATTACTATAATTCCTGTGGTGGTCTTACAATAAATATCCATGAAAAAGACCAGCAATTACTATTTTAAACTTGGGAGAAATTTTTCTGATTTCCATGTGATTTATATTCTGTAGTACTCAGAAGGGTGGTACCCAGTTTTTCTGTGTTCAAATTAAATAGTGACATATTTCTGGGTTGAATATATGCATGTGACACATTCTTTTTATTGAAAACAGCTAAAATATAATTGGCATAAAACAAAATGCATTCACGAATGTATTGTCTATCCATGAAAGATGGCTAAAGTAAGATAATGAGTAATATCTTTTAATAATGATGTCAGGTTGAAAATACAACTTTTTGCGTAAAAGGATTGATGAAATGCTTTTTCTCTTTAGAATGAATGAAGTTGAAGAAAGTTGAAAGGCACCCCAGAAGAACCTGAATTATTTTAGCCCTATCCTAGATTCATTGAATATTTTAGTGTGTGATAACATGTGTGAAATGTGATCAATTATGTGACAATTTTCAAAACTTGGATTTATAAAGAGAAAATTTTCTTTGTAATGTTTAAGAAGTAAACTTTTTTGTCTGGTGGTGTTGGTGTTTTGATTTTGCATGTTTTTCCCTGTGCTTTCACAAATGAAAATATTTTAGCAGTTGCTTTTGGCTTTTTCTCATACTTCTTTTCTCTTTAATTTCTTCTTAGTATTAGTATTTTTTCTAAATATATTTTCTCTTATTATTTTTTTGATGAAATTCTTTTTTTCTTTGGTGTTGAAGAAAGTTGAAAGGCACCCAGTTTCATTGATTAATATTTTTTAGTGTGAAATGTTATGAATAATGTGACAATTTTCAAAACTTGGATTTATAAATCTTTTTTCTTTGTAAAGTTTAAGAAATAAACCTTTTTCGTCTGAGGTGTCAGTGTTTTTATTTTGCAAGTTCTTCTGTGTGACTTGACAATTCTAAATTAAACCTCTTTATATTTTTTAGTATTTTTCTAAGTTAAACCTGTTAGTATTTTCTTCGATTGCTCTAGTTTTTTTTTCTCTAGTTTTTTCTTCTATTTCTCTATTTTTTCTTTTATTTATCTAGTTTTTTTTTCTATTTTCTCTTGTCTTTTATTCTCTAGTTTTTTTCTGTAGTTTTTCTAGTTAGTTTTCTTTTCTCTGGTTTTTTCTTCTATTTCTCGAGTTTTTTTTCTATTTATTTTTTTTCTCTAGTTTTTTCGTAATGTTTTTTTCTTGTTTTTTTCTCTAGTTTTTCTAGTTAGTCTAGTTAGTTTATTTTGCAAGTTCTTCTGTGTGACTTGACAATTCTAAGTTGAACCTCTTAGTATTTTTTAGTATTTTTCTAAATTAAATCTGTTAGTATTTTCTTCAATTGCTCTAGTTTTTTTTTCTTTAGTTTTTTTCTTCTATTTCTCTATTTTTTCTTTTATTTATCTAGTTTTTTTTCTATTTTCTCATGTCTTTTATTCTCTAGTTTTTTTGTGTAGTTTTTCTAGTTAGTTTTCTTTTCTCTGGTTTTTTCTTCTTTTTCTCTAGTTTTTTTTTATTTTTTTACTTAGTTTTTTTCTCCAGTTTTCCCTAATGTTTTTTTCTTTTTTTTTCTCTAGTTTTTCTAGTTAGTTTTCTTTTCTCTGGTTTTTTTTTCTATTTCTCGAGTTTTTTTCTATTTTTCTACTTAGTGTTTTCTCTAGTTTTTTCTTAATGTTTTTCTCTTGTTTGTTTTTCTAGTTAGTTTTTTTTCGGTTTTTTTCTTCTATTTCTCTAGTTTTTTTTTTCTTTTTTCTCTTGTCTTTTATTCTCTAGTTTTTTTTTCTAGTTTTTCTAGTTAGTTTTCTTTTCTCTGGTTTTTTCTTTTATTTTTCTAGTTTTTTTCTATTTTTCTGCTTAGTTTTTTTCTCTAGTTTCTTCTTAATGTTTTTCTCTAAGTATTTTCTAAATGTTTTTTGAAAAGTTTTAGAAAAAACTTGATTTTTGTCTTGTGGTCTCTGGTTTATTTTCTATTTTTCTCTTTTATATCTCTAGTTTATCTCTGAGATTTTTTTTACGAAAAAGTATTATGTCTTGGGCTACCTGTGTCAAGCCAGACACAGGTAGCCCAAGATTGACACAGCTAGCCCAAGACAAAATACATCTTCGTAAAAAAAAACCTTGGAGAATTTCAAAAAAGTGAAAAAAATTAGATTTTTTCACTCTCGAGAAAATCACCCTGTCAAATTTTCGTGAAAAAAAATTAAGGTAAGTAAACATGAGTTTTTTAAAAGCGGGACATTGTTAAATTTTTTTCCCGGCCGACGTTCTTCATTTTCAGGCTTTTTAGAAGATTCGTGTTTTTAGAACTCTTTTTTCTTGTGCTTTTCTTTCAATTTTCAGGTACTTTTGAAGGCGATAGATTTTTTTTGGTTTTTATATTTCAAATTTTTTCCAATTTACTGTCTTTTGCAAAGGCCGAGAAGTATTTTAACTGTTTTAAACATTCCAAGTCACACTGAAATTTTTTAGGCTAATTTTGTTGCATTGCCAGGAGTTGAAGCATTAGTCCTCGGATTGAAAGACGAACGTCTTAACCATTAGACCACCGCATCATTTGTTGAAAGCTATTGTTCTTTATTTGACCTAATCCTTTTCGATAAAGTTTAAATTAAAGAATAATTTCGGTGGGAAAAATCGAACTTTTTTCAGGCAGGATTCGAACCTAGGTTCACAACCTGGTAGCCGGTAGTCTTAACCACTGGGCCACAGCATCATTTATCAATAGTTCTTGTTTTTTATTTACTAAATCCTATTCGAAGAATTTTAAATTAAATAGCAATTTAGGTGGGAAAAATTACACTTACCCTCGCAGGATTCTTAACCACTAGGCCACCGCATTGTGTGTTGATACGTGCCATAAAATAATACATTTCAATACTTAAAGGCAAAATTGACGACTTTTTCAATGTTCAAAAAACCAACCAAATATGATATAAATGAAAGATATTAGTCTTTGGAAGCCATTTTAGCATTTTAAGACAGTTTTTGAACCATTGATCAAAAATAACCAAATATGCTCTAAAATGAAAGATATTAGTCTTAGGAAGCTATTTTTAGCATTTAAAACAGTTTTTTAAATGTTCAAAAAGTCGTCAAAATTGACCAAAATGGTAAGGCTTACCCCTTACCATTTTATTCAATTTGACGACTTTTTCAACTTTTCAAAAACTGTTTTAAAATGCTAAAAATAGCTTCCTAAGACTAATATCTTTCATTTTAGAGCATTTTAGGACACTTTTTGAAAAGTTGAAAAAGTAATCAAAATGGCTTACCCCTTACCATTTTGGTCAATTTTGACAACTTTTTGAACTTTTCAAAAACTGTTTTAAAATCCTAAAAAAAGCTTCCTAAGACTAATATCTTTCATTTTAGAGCATTTTGAGACACTTTTTGAAAAGTTGAAAAAGTCGTCAAAATTGACCAAAATGGAAAGGCTTACCCCTTTGTTCAAAAACTGTTTTAAGATGCTGAAAATGGCTTCCTAAGACTAATATCGTTCAACTGAACTGTGTTGAACTGTACGAAAAACAGAACTGAACTGTGTGTGAACTGTACAAAAATCAGAACTGAACTTTGAGAAAACTATACAAATATCAGAACTGAACTGTGTGTGAACTGTACGAAAATCAGAACTGAACTGTGTAGAACTGAACAAAAATCAGAACTGAACAGTGTGAACTGTACAAAAATCAGAACTGAACTTTGAGAAAACTATACAAATATCAGAACTGAACTGTGTGTGAACTGTACGAAAATCAGAACTGAACTGTGTAGAACTGAACAAAAATCAGAACTGAACAGTGTGTGAACTGTACGAAAATCAGAACTGAACTGTGTGTGAACTGTACGAAAATCAGAACTGAACTGTGTTAAACTGTACGAAAATCAGAACTGAACTGTGTGTAAAATGTACGAAAATCAGAACTGAAGTGTGAATGAACTATACAAAAATCAAAACTGAACAGTGTGTGAACTGTACGAAAATCAGAACTGAACTGTGTTGAACTGTACGAAATTTAGAACTGAACTGTGTGTGAACTGTACAAAAATCAGAATTGAACTGTGAGAGAACTGTACGAAATTCAGAATTGAACTGTGCGTGAACTGTACAAAAATCAGAATTGAACTGTGAGAGAACTATACAAATATCATAACTGAACTTTGTGTGAACTGTACGAAAATCAGAACTGAACTGTGTTAAACTGTACAAAAATCAGAACTGAACTGTGTGTGAACTGTACGAAATTCAGAACTGAACAGTGTGTGAACTGTACGAAAATCAGAACTGAACTGTGTGTGAACTGACCAAAATCAGAACTGAACTGTGTTGAACTGTACAAAAATCAGAACTGAACTGTGTGTGAACTGTACGAAAATCAGAACTGAACTGTGAATGAACTATACAAAAATCAGAACTGAACTGTGTGTGAACTGTATGAAAATCAGAACTGAACTGTGTTGAACTGTACGAAATTCATAACTGAACTGTGTGTGAACTGTACAAAAATCAGAACTGAACTGTGAGAGAACTATACAAATATCAGAATTGAACTTTGTGTGAACTGTGCGAAAATCAGAACTGAACTGTGTTGAACTGTACGAAATTCATAACTGAACTGTGTGTGAACTGTACAAAAATCAGAACTGAACTGTGAGAGAACTATACTACGATGGCCCACAAGGGTCACAGTTCAGTTCTTATTCTTAGACAGTTCAGTTTTATTTTTTAGCAGTTCAGTTTAAATTTCCATAGTTCAGTTCTCAATTTGACAGTTCAGTTTTACATTTTAACACAGTTCAGTTTTGCTTCACAAACACACAGTTCTGTTTATATTTTGACAGTTCAGTTTTAATTTTTACCAAACAGTTTAGTAAATTTTAACAAACAGTTTAGTTTCAAATTTTATTAACAGTTCAGTTTAACTTTCAGTGCCAAACAATTTTTACACAGACATACGCAGTTTCGTATTTTACCGAAAAGTTCGTTGTTAAATGAGTTGATTATTTTGATCTGATAGTGTGCTATTTGTCCCTACTTTAAATCAGTATTTTATACCTTTATTATGCCTCTAAATGACTACATTCCATGCATGAACGTTGACCGAAGGCATGGACGAGATGAAACTGAGCTAATAACAAGTTATTTTCAACAAGGGTTCACCAACCATGAAATTCTAGAATTTCTTAAGCTTCATGGAATAGAATTCAGCTTATCGACACTTAAAAGAAGATTAAGAATCCTAGGACTTCGAAGACGTGTTCCAGCCGAAGAACAATTGACACAAGAGGAAATCGAGTGTATTGTGGAGATTGAATTAGCTGGCAGTAAATGCAATGTTGGATATCGCAAAATGTGGAAACATATATCAACTAAGTATGGTATTACTGTTCGAAGGGACGTTATTCGAAAATGTTTGGTAAAACTAGATCCTCAAGGAGTGCAAAGTAGAGCAAAGAAAAGGCTTCGAAGAAGAGCTTATTCATCTCGGGGACCCAATCATATATGGCACATAGACGGCCATGATAAGTTGAAACCTTTCGGGTTTAATATACATGGGTGCATTGATGGTTTTTCCAGAAGGTTGATCTGGCTCGAAGTGGGTCCGACTAATAAAAATCCTCAGGTCATTGGTAAATATTACCTTGATGCCGTATTGCAAATTGGAGGTGTACCACAAGAATGCGGTTCTGACGATGGCACTGAGAAACAGCATCGTCGAGGCTTTGCAAATATTTCTGCGATCTCAGCATCACGATGAGCATGCTGGTCTTGCCAGTTTTTCAATTGGTACTTCTACGTCAAATCAACGAATAGAAGCCTATTGGTCTCATCTTATTCGGGATGGGCCTGGATGGTGGATAAATTTTTTCAAGGATTTACGAGATTTTGATTTGTTTAATGATTCGGATCCTGTACAAATGGATTTGATAAGGTTTTGTTTTATGGATATACTAAGAAATGAATTACACAAAGTTGCAGAAATGTGGAACCAACATATTATTGCCCCAAGCAAATTTGGAAATAACACTGGACCCAGAGGGAGGCCTGACGTGATGTTTTTTTTGCCGCATCTTTTCGACACAGGGGATTGTAAACAGGAAATTGACCGGGACGAAGTGAATGAATTCTATGATTATTCAATGTCTGTCAAAGATTTCTCTGATGAATTTGGAGAGTTTGCCTCGTTCGTAATGACAGAGCTTGGCCTGACAAAACCAACTAATGCGAAAGAAGCATTTCATCTTTATCTTACTTTGCTACAAAAAATTGAGACGATTAATTAGTTTAATAAATTCAACTGAAACACCAATATGAAACTATACAACAATATAAACAAAGTGTTATTATTTGTATTACTAATATAACCTTACTTAAAAGCGCATGCAGAGAGTAATAACCGTGATCGGGGGTCGGCTATACAAGTAGGAGTTTTTTAAGCACTTAAAAGAAGTTATGTCATATTTTATTCGCATAACACACAGCTCCAGGCCTTACTCACTTATATTTCACTACAGTTAAAAGAAATTCAACTGTGATCTTACATACACTTTTAAAAACAAAAAACCTTAAAATATAAAGCGCGGGGCGGTTAGTTTTTTACCCAACTAAAACTATGCAGTCAATTAATATGAATGGCAACTGAAAAGTACAATGTATCTATAGACTAATCACTTCATAGATTACAGTTAATGCGTCACACATAAGTTCAAAACCTAAACAATGTCAAGTTCCCAGTCAGGTTTGGATAATATATTGTTGAACGTGTTTCGTAATTCACAAAAATCTTGGAATGTGGAAGGCAGCTCTAACACAGGTCCACATGTGTGTGCTATAGGAGATTTATATACCCCATCAAATTTTACAAATGAAACAGTTAAATGTTCCACAATTAAAATATCAGCACCTGTGGTAAAACGAAAAAATGACCAAGGTTGCATGCATCTAAGCCTCTAATATAACGCTGTAGGAACTTCAGAGCATCTCGTTCTCCTCGGTATTTGGTTGGGCTTGCAAAAGTTGAAGAACTTTCTTATTTGTTGGCTTTACAGATTCGTAGAGGGCCTCCAACTTATCAAAAGACTGAAATGGTGCATATGCCTTGAGTTCAGAAAGAATGAGCTGCCATGTAGACAACATGATATGAGGTTTCTGGATAAGCTCTTGTTTGGCAATTTCAGTGATCACTTTCAGACAATTGTTTTCATTTATCAGTGTTCTGCAGTTAAATCGCTCCAAAAAGTCCTCAAGATCTTCACTATCATATTCCTGCTTATTAAGGCATTTCTCAATCAACTCTTGTTCATCAACTGAAAGATACTTCTTAAAAGAACTTATCACAGCTGAATCGGGAACTGAATCGCCAAATAGGCAATATCCATAAATGCCTTTGATAAAATCAGAGGAAAATAAGATACCATCTTGTAACCTAAAACAAGAATTCTACCAATAGCTTGCCATTCACTCACAAAGTGGTCGTGACGTACAAAGGGCACTCTTTCTCTTTCTCCAATAGTCATCGAATCTCCGAACGATTTCCAAAAAAGTGAAAACACGTCACGAGCCACACCAACCTTTTTTCGGGAATTCCACGATCATCAATAATTTCAAAAACTATGGAACTTGTTAGGATGCTCTCATCTTGGAAGTAGCTTACCATATCCTTGCATATACGGGAACGGTGCACTTTAACAACTTGAACTTCCTTTGGACTGGACGGTGGATGAGCAGTATGAAATTCCTGTTCATTTTGTGATTCGTGTTGGTTGGCTATTAAAGTCTCTATATCACCAGGAAAATTTTCATTATCAGGAGGGCTACTGCAGGAATTAATGACTGATTGTAAGGTTTCACCAATCGCAGAAGGTGAAGAGTCATCAAATGGAGTGTCTAGATTGGGTTGAGTCTCATTATTACCATCGAAGGAAACACTTCTTGAAAGGTAAGCAATCCGATGTGTCCTTATTTCATCGAGGTTGGGATAAATAGCTGTACTCTCAGTGGGCTCATCGGCATCTGTTGAATTTCCCATATGTTTCTGTTCATCAAGCTTTAATGAAGCATTATATTCCTCATCCTGTTTGCATCGAAGACAATCTTCACCAGGAAGATTAGTACAATAGCATTTGGAACACACTATTCTGTACTGTGGACTATTGAACAATGAATCTGGTGGAGGGGAACTTGTAGTCGATGGGGGAAAAATTGTGGTAGATGAATGGAAACTTGTAGTTGATGGGACTAAACTTGTAGTGGATGAAGGAAAACTTGTAGTGGATGGAGGAAAATTTGTAGTGGATGGAGGAAAACCTATTAATGGTGATGGGTGATTTGGAGCTAAGTATTGAGTGGTGGGTGAGGCACCACTTACACCAAGGTCATCACCCTCAAAATCCAGATAAGTGTCACTACTGTCAACGGCTTCTACAATTGCAGAGCCAGTATCTGTCATTTGGGTTAAGCTCTGCTCTTCATCCTCTTCTGGGTGAATAAATACTGTTCTTAAGTATAGATATGTTAAGGAAGGATACAAACCATTCTCATGTAGGTAATCGGCAATCGTACCACCGCTAGGAAACGAATGAATAACTTCACCAGCAGAATTTGTGACTACTTTGGACATATCTTCAAGTAAGCCAAAATGGCTTTTACCTTTTGGAAAGAACAATTCACAAGCTTTGTCCAGAATTTGCCGTAAAGTTAACGGTTGTGAATCCATGTAATTAATATAGCGGTTTCCGCCACCATGCTTGTTTCGCACAGGAATATATTTGTCTTTATCTTCGTCATAATGCATCCATCGTATTTGTATTCGATGTTGTTTATCTGTTTTAGGCTTTTTCCTGCTTGTGCTGGCCGCTCCTTCGGAGCGGTTTCGTATTCGATGGAGTAGGCCGCTCAAGCGATTTACCGTCCTTTCTGTTTTCTGAGTTGCGACTGGCAATTCTCCCTTACTTTCCGAGCTTTTACTTTCACCTTTCTTAGTTTCTTGCTGTTTTCTAAGCTCCTCGCGTACAGCATCCTTTATTATGGCGTCCATATTTGCGAGCAAAAGATTTGTATTTCGTTCATCGACCCAAATCGGGTATTGTTTACTTAATTGAACTGTTAGGCAAATTTCAAACTGAACTGTTAGATAAAATTTAAAACTGAACTGTTGATAAAATTAAAACTGAACTGCTTAGTGATTTTTAAACTGAACTGTGTGGGAAATTCAAAACTGAACTGTTCAGAGAATTCAAAATTGAAGAAATTCGAAACTGAACTGTGTTAAAATGTAAAACTGAACTGTCAAATTGAGAACTGAACTATGGAAATTTGAAACTGAACTGCTAAAAAATAAAACTGAACTGTCCAAGAATAAGAACTGAACTGTGACCCTTGTGGGCCATCGTACTATACAAATATCAGAATTGAACTTTGTGTGAACTGTGCGAAAATCAGAACTGAACTGTGTTGAACTGTACGAAAATCAGAACTGAACTGTGTGTGAACTGTACGAAATTCAGAACTGAACAGTGTGTGAACTGTACGAAAATCAGAACTGAACTGTGTGTGAACTGACCAAAATCAGAACTGAACTGTGTTGAACTGTACAAAAATCAGAACTGAACTGTGTGTGAACTGTACGAAAATCAGAACTGAACTGTGTGAACTGTGCAAAAATCAGAACTGAACTGTGTGAACTGTACAAAAATCAGAACTGAACTGTGAGAGAACTATACAAATATCAGAATTGAACTTTGTGTGAACTGAACGAAAATCAGAACTGAACTGTGTTGAGCTGTACAAAAATCAGAACTTAACTGTGTGTGAACTGTACGAAAATCAGAACTGAACAGTGTGTGAACTGTACGAAAATCAGAACTGAACTGTGAATGAGCTATACAAAAATCAGAACTGAACTGTGTGTGAACTGTATGAAAATCAGAACTGAACTGTGTTGAACTGTACGAAATTCATAACTGAACTGTGTGTGAACTGTACAAAAATCAGAACTGAACTGTGTGAACTGTGCAAAAATCAGAACTGAACTGTGTGAACTGTACAAAAATCAGAACTGAAACTGTGAGAGAACTATACAAATATCAGAATTGAACTTTGTGTGAACTGAAATCAACTACGAACTGAACTGTGTTGAGCTGTACAAAAATCAGAACTTAACTGTGTGTGAACTGTACGAAAATCAGAACTGAACAGTGTGTGAACTGTACGAAAATCAGAACTGAACTGTGAATGAGCTATACAAAAATCAGAACTGAACTGTGTGTGAACTGTACGAAAATCAGAACTGAACTGTTAGTGAACTATACCAAAATCAGAACTGAACTGTGTGTGAACTGTACGAAAATCAGAACTGAACTGTGTTAAACTGTACAAAAATCAGAACTGAACTGTGTGTGAACTGTACGAAATTCAGAACTGAACAGTGTGTGAACTGTACGAAAATCAGAACTGAACTGTGTGTGAACTGACCAAAATCAGAACTGAACTGTGTTGAACTGTACAAAAATCAGAACTGAACTGTGTGTGAACTGTACGAAAATCAGAACTGAACTGTGAATAAACTATACAAAAATCAGAACTGAACTGTGTGTGAACTGTATGAAAATCAGAACTGAACTGTGTTGAACTGTACGAAATTCATAACTGAACTGTGTGTGAACTGTATGAAAATCAGAACTGAACTGTGTTGAACTGTACGAAATTCATAACTGAACTGTGTGTGAACTGTACAAAAATCAGAACTGAACTGTGAGAGAACTATACAAATATCAGAATTGAACTTTGTGTGAACTGTACGAAAATCAGAACTGAACTGTGTTGAGCTGTACGAAAATCAGAACTGAACTGTGTGTGAACTGTACGAAAATCAGAACTGAACTGTGTTGAACTGTACGAAATTCATAACTGAACTGTGTGTGAACTTTACCAAAATCAGAACTGAACTTTGAGAGAACTATACGAAAATCAGAACTTAACTGTGTGTGAACTGTACGAAAATCAGAACTGAACAGTGTGTGAACTGTATGAAAATCAGAACTGAACTGTGAATGAACTATACAAATATCAGAACTGAACTGTGTGTGAACTGTACAAAAATCAGAACTGAACTGTGAGAGAACTATACAAAAATCAGAACTGAACTTTGTGTGAACTGTACGAAAATCAGAACTGAACTGTGTTGAACTGTACGAAAATCAGAACTTAACTGTGTGTGAACTGTACGAAAATCAGAACTGAACAGTGTGTGAACTGTACGAAAATCAGAACTGAACTGTGAATGAGCTATACAAAAATCAGAACTGAACTGTGTGTGAACTGTATGAAAATCAGAACTGAACTGTGTTGAACTGTACGAAATTCATAACTGAACTGTGTGTGAACTGTACAAAAATCAGAACTGAACTGTGTGAACTGTACGAAAATCAGAACTGAACTGTGTGTGAAATGTACGAAAATCAGAACTGAAGTGTGAATGAACTATACAAAAATCAGAACTGAACAGTGTGTGAACTGTACGAAAATCAGAACTGAACTGTGAATGAGCTATAAAAACATCAGAACTGAACAGTGTGTGAACTGTACGAAAATCAGAACTGAACTGTGAATGAGCTATACAAAAATCAGAACTGAACTGTGTGTGAACTGTACGAAAATCAGAACTGAACTGTGTGAACTGTTTAAAAATCAGAACTGAACTGTGTGAACTGTACGAAAATCAGAACTGAACTGTGAATGAGCTATTAAAAAATCAGAACTGAACTGTGTGTGAACTGTACAAAAATCAGAACTGAACTGTGAGAAAACTATACAAATATCAGAACTGCACTGTGTGTTCAATGTATCCCATTATTACAGGAGTTGAATCTTTCAACATTAATTTACATGATGAACAAGTAACAGCAGAAACACACTTGCCTTCTGGTTTGATACAACAGATCCTTGAGCAGACAGGAAGAAAAGCGATATTGCGTGGCCATGGTGCAACACAAGGTGATAATTGTTTATGACAAAACTCCTGCTATGAAGCTGTACAAGTTGAATCGTCTCTATAATATCTATAATCAACTGCATTTTATACTGCAAGTATATTTCAATAGATGGGAGTACATTCCATGTTGGAGCCGCTAATCCTATCTTTGTTAAATTTCAAGCTCCTCGTAATTCAACAAGATTCTTCATATTTCAACTGAAGGCATTTCCGTGAAGTACTTTAGATAAAAAAGTCATTTATATCCGGATTGGGTTCCTCCTCGAGGGCAAGAGTCGTGCATAGGCCACGTGATAACGAAACATTCTGAGCTCATCAGTGAAGGATAAACAATTGTAAAAGTTTTATTGTAACTCATAAGAATTACCTAAGGACATATTTTGTAAAATCTATTATATTAGGAGTGCCTTTCCTTAAGTCTAGCGACCTACATTGTTCCGTTACCGCATGAGGAACTCTACCTCGAATCCTCTTGATCTGACGTAATCTTTGCAACCAATTACAGCCATAGGTATCTGTAGTTGTCTTCTGATTTTGGTGAATAACTGACGCCATCTTAAAAAGAAAAACATTTGATACCGTCAATATCACATACGGACATTTAAATTACGCTAAATTACTGACCAAATTTATTTACTTACATTAACATGCATTGCCATATGACGAACCAAGTTCGACAGGTTTTTATCGGAAATAACTCTAGGGCCATAATTTGTATTGTTTAGAATATCCCTGAGTTCATCTTTAACGTTCAAACACACAATATTACTGTCGTTATCCAGAGGCTTGATTACTATTTCCACAAAGTTGAATTGACCCTTGAGAAGAAACAAAACATTCACAGAATTTAATGTCTTAAATTTCCAGCACTCACAACATTCATGAATCATGCTCACGCCAAAAAGGTTCACTTACCTTAATAGTTCCCATATTATACGACGTTTTCGAGTCGTTGTAGACAATAGTGACAAAGTCATTGCCAATGTGTAATTTCTTTGAGTGACAGTTTGGATCATTTTCTTTGTTTGGCATTAATGTGGCGACATGAAACATAACTAAATTAAAATTTTACGACTATTTCAATTGACTATCAATCACTCCATGTTCAACACATGAAGCACAATGACTAAAAGAGCTAGAACTAAGATTATACAATGACCTTGTGCAATCTCACTTCTCCAACTATAACCGTAGTGTCCATCTGCGCCGTTTCTCTCCAAGCCTCCAGTATAGACCTCACATAACAAGAAATCTCTAAGACGCACTAATTCACCGAGACCGGAGAGGAACGCCATGTACCTGGAGGATCCATATTGATTACGCAGGATAGAAACCTCGTCGTTTTCCTGGTCTCGACCAACATAAATAACCCCTATTTTGTGAGTGTCGAATGGCGGGATACGGTCCAGGTTTTTCACAGCACGATAACAAAACTTAAAAAAAAGGAAGATAGGATCACAGACGGACTTCACTCCAGTAGTTTGATGCTGAAACACAGCCTAAAAATTCCTGTAGGGGATACAGTAAGAATACGCACAAATGTCACAATTAATAGGAATGTCGTCTTGTAAGGTTCATGCAGTATACAAACCTCTTCTTCAGGTAATGGAAGCGGTACATTTTCATCGCCAAACCAGGATGATTGATAAAATTGCAAGAAAATAAAATTCGGGGACATCGCGTCGTAAGTAGTAGACACGTCTTCCGCATTCTTCTCGCAATGTTTGGTGATCGAAACAGGGAACAGTCCGTTGTTAGTTCTTCTATTCACTTGCTTTCTTGGAGGTTGGTTAGCTGCTGACAATGTTTGACGTCGCATCACCAGGGACTGCTTCTTCTCCTTGCTTTCTTTGTCAACTCCATTGTCAAAATACTTCATCAGCCCTAACAAACACGAAATTATTTTAATAATCGTAAACTCGATTCGGAAAAGATCATCCAGTCGTTACTAACCACGTCTTCCGTTATTCGGTTCATCTAATCCCGGAGATGACGAAGTCCTCCTTAAAACTCCCAAATCAACTGTTGCACTTTTCTTCTGCATCAAAAACTCCTTTGCTGCTGGGGTTTCTCCTCCAGGGGTATCTAGTAACGGACTTACAGCCCTGCGACCATTTTGGAACGGCGTTTTTCCAGTGAAAAATTCGGGACTCTTCGTTCGCGACGAAATCGGGGTAGTTGGGAGCGAGACTGTTCCACTGCTTGACTCGCTAACTCGACAACATCGCTCAAGGTGGGTCAGGGGACTCTGCCCACGAGAACCAGGTAATGACGTAGTGTCGTCGACAGCGATAATGGCGTGATTTGTTGCGCAATCTTCGTTTACGTCAACAAATTCTGGGGAGCAAGTCTGGTCATCCTCGTGGACAGGTGATATTTCTGGTTAATTGAACGAAACATTCTGCTTTTGAACTTTACCTCCAAGTTTACACAAAGGAAACGTGTTGTTATAATACCTGGATTTTCTGAATCCTCCACGCTATCGTCACTCTGCAATAAATAAGAAACGTTGCAAGTCTTCACCTTTAACCACGAGGATTAAATTACGTAATTCGAAGTGCAAAATTGAGATTATCGGTTTCTGAGTTTACCAGTTTATAATGCTCAGTTTACTCCGTAAGACCAATTTTATCATTATTATTACTTCACTTACGGATTCTTTAAGTTCATCCTCGTCTTGACTCAGAAGAGTTTTCAAAGGACTTGCATCCAGAGGAGATTTACCAAGAACAGGCTAAAATTAAACAGATGGTGAAATTAACGGGCGATGATGATTCGTGATCTTAAAATTGCTACCTTTTGAAACTCTTCACGAGTTAATAAGTCTTGACTGTTCCCTGTGAAAGAAAAATATGTAAATATAGTCATATTATAATATATATTTCCTCCATATTGCAAGGGTAATTTCGCTTGCCTTCAGTTTCTTCCTTGTGTAAAACACTGTCTTTGGAATCTGGTACGACATCAAGAAGCTAAAGAAACGATTGTAAAATAGCTTGTCTAAATCAAAGATATCTTTCTTTTCTGCTTTCCCTGCCATTCATGTTAGAAGCAATATAGGGGATGGATAATCAAAGTGCTTGCACGAAATAAATTTCACGCAAAGCGAGTTTGAAGAGAAATTCTTACCATAAAAGCGCTTGGTCCATCTCTCGGACTACGACTCAAATATCGAGTTCGTTGAACAAACGACGAACCAAGATTCAACTTTTGACCGGAATCTTGTAATAAAATTGACGAGGGTGAAGATCTGCCCTGTTCTGTGAGCAGCACCTTTTGTTCTGCATTGTCTAAAATATAAGCAGATAATTTGTTCATTTCGTAAATGCGCAACATGGCCGATCTGTTTTAACATTACAAACCTGACTCCTTGAGTTCGATTTTCTTCATTTCAACATCATCCCGGGTATCTTCAATATTAGTTTCCTCATCCTCTCTACGAGATGCAAGACGATCTTTGACAAGATCAACAATCAATGTATCGCTGTCTGCGCTCTTGCTAAGAAGTTCTGTTGTAGTTTCAAGGCGTTGTCTGGCTCCTTCTTTAATGAGTTCGGCCGATAAATCATCTGAGATACAACAATATCAATTTGACATTCCGCCAACGGAAATGCCCAACCGAAACATTGAACAGGTTTGACACATCGTTAACAAGTTGTGGGCGAAAACATTCAGGGCACGATTTGACCGAGAACTTTTAAAAAACAACGTTAACTTTACAAATAAATGAGCTTACCAAAGAATTGTTTTGGAATTAAACTTTCATAAATCTCTGTCTCTCCTACCGCTGGTCGTGAAGTTTGTGTTTCATCGAGTTTCGGCCGATTTTGTAATCTCAAAATCCACGAAGTATTTCCGGTTGGTCTTCGAACCAGAATCTCAGCCCATCCTTGACACACGCAACTGCAGCCATTGCTTGAGTCACAAGACTTCTGTACTGAGCCTACGGTACCAGTGGCCTTTAAATCGCGGGTAAGAAGGTCAGATGCTTTGGTATCGAATTTTGTGTTTGACACCTGGCTAGAATCATCTGCATGAGTTTTGCTATCAGTTGAAGAAGCCTGGAAATGTCAAATACGTTCCTAAGAGCTTTCACTAGAAGAATATTAAAACTTGGTCGCTCTTGCAAATATATTTTGTTGTTTGAGCATGAATGCGCTGGGCAGACAATGTATGCTTATTTAGACAATGATACTGAAAGCATTTTCCTTACCTGACTAATTGAGGCCTCGTTTTTGTTTCTCTTAAGCTCAACTTTTAAAACCTCAGGCTCCTTGCCCTTCTGCAGTGAATCATCTCCCACAAACACTTTTCCTGCGGAACAATATGCGCATGACATGTTCGAAGTTGCCCGCTTGCTGACTGTAACCGTGATCAACACATTGCCAAGCAACCAACTTCTTGACGCTCCATTGCGCAGGAGTCGTTCAACAACTGCAGTTCTATATAAAACAACAAAATAGTCATCTTTCCTGAAACACAGTGCAGAAAAATACGAAACCAATATACAGACCTTTTTGGTTGGGTCAAATAAGAAGAAAATGTATATTTGACCATCATATCAACCACGATTTCCATCATCTCTGAACTAAGTGTGTTGCTGGAGTCTTCCTTTGATTTCTCAAGGGAGTTTGGGGGTGACTGGAATTTGGTGGAGGGATTAGTGACTTTAGGGTATGGGTTTGCAGCATCTGAAGATATATCTGTGTTTTTAAGACTCTAAAGGAATACAAGGACATATACTTTTACCAGAGTTTTCTAATGATTTAAAACGAGTCTCGATATTAGCAAAATTATGTAACATGAAAAGGACAAGATTATGTAACAACACTGACTAAGCTGTATAAAGTTTGAAGACCACTTCTTAATATCCTTTGAGAATTCAGCAAGCAATCTCCGTGGCAATAGAATGACATGTGGACTTACTTTCGTAATAAATGGCACGAATTGTTTTCTTAACAACAGTGGACAGTTGACAAACCAGGATGAAATGACATTATGAGCAAGAGTTACCGTGTATTCAGAGTATCTAAGGTGAAACATTTCAGATTTTTCCAGTATCATATTTTAATCAATTTGACAAAACCAATAATAAAAAGTTTGAGATGTTATCGCGTTGAACCAACCTCGATGATTCTGTGTAAGGCAAACATATTCCAAAGACTTGTTTCAACTGGATCGCTGTGAAGTTTTTGTACAAATCACGAAGCTGTGACAATGCTATTTAAACGTTTTAAAAGAATGTTACCAGCTTTTCGCCGAATACGATTGTGTGTTTATACAACCTAGCTCCCTTTAGGAGGTACATTGATATTTCGTAAAAGATTCCTTAATTCACGTAACTTCAAGAAACATACCAGAGAGAAATTCTAACAGTGGTATGGCAACTTGAGGCGTTGGCGAAAGTTTAGTAAACTTTTCCAGATATGTTGGGAGCAGTCTAAGGACAGAAAATTTAGTGATTATTACTCAAAAGATCTTGTATTTGTGAAGGAGTATCTCGCATCACAATCTTGAGACGTTACATTTACATAGGCTGGAGTTTATTGAAAAACATTTCTGTAAATTCACTGAGCACATTATCAAGGCACGATTTTAAATATCTCCAAAGAAATAAACTTCTAAAACGCTGCAATTACTTAAATCAATTTCATTCCTTACAAAGTGTTAATGGACATAAGAAACGTCTCAAATTCCAGACTATCTTAAGTAGCCATACCTTGCCATAACTGAAGGCATTTCTAACATACATATAGTGAGACAAGATACGCATAACGTCGCTGAATGAGCAACCAAACCAATCTCCAAAGTACGCATCAAACAAAACTAGATGAAATATACAACAACTTATAAGCAGGAACAAACAATCGCTGAAAATAAAGTCACGCAGGTTCTTACCTGTTCATCTTGACCAATAAAAATGTGGTACGTACATAGCTCTGTTAATACCTGCACGTGTTACAATAAAATATCTAATTAAATCATTAGTATGGTATCATATAATTATGGTATAAATTGGTTATGGTATAGTATGGTGTGATATAATTATGGTATGATATGGTTATCGTATGGTATGGTATGATATGGTTAGTTATGGTATGATATGATCATATGATATGATATGGTTATGCTATGGTTTTGGTATATTTATGGTAAGATATTATGATAGATGCAAAAAACTGAATGATAAGAATCGTACTGGAAAAATTCTAGCGTACAAATGAGGTCGGCGCATATCATGAGGAACACGAAATAATCCAGGAAGAAAATCATAATTTGAAACCTGAATGCAAAGTAAAATTTTTAGTTCATGATTTTGGTGTGAAAAGTACACAACTTCACATCCCTTACCATCTTAGATAACACTGTACATATTGAACTTAAGTATTGCTTTCCAGAAAGTATCAAGTTTTTATCTTGCAGTGCCTCTGGAAAGTTTCTCAGAACAACATCCAACACCTCCCATTCCAATTCCTAGAAAATGAAGAAAGTTGAACTTCAATCGAAACTTAATGCTAGATGATATATTATAATAGAAAAGTTTACCTGTTGTAAGCACACAAGAATAACATTCATCGCCTCGCTGTAAGGCAGTGAAACAATCCCGGTTGTCTTATCTTCTGCAGAACTAAGACAAAAATGAGAATGTATTACACTAAGAAGAAAACGAATTTTGGAAGCAGAATACCTGACATGCGTTGCACTATCATCATTAACCAACCTTTTCCTTTCACAACAAACAAAATACGAAGTGAATTTAACTTTCCCACTTTTGTCTTGCACAAGGCCTAGACGTTGACAATTGTCAGCTCGCAGATTGAGGAAACATTGAAGAATCTTTAAAAAAACCACAATGTAAGACATCATAGAAAAATCGCGAGAAATAACATTGAATTTGGCTTACCGCAAGACGTATTTCCGATGCAATATACGTCCGATAGCCATTGTCATAATGAGTTTTTATGTGGTACACTAAGATATTGAATATTCGTTCAGCTTGTTCTTGAGGTTTACGAAACAATTTCACCTGCAAAAATAAAATGAAATTACTGAAAATGAAGCAAGTGTTGCATTAAATTACACTTATTTTTGTTCACGAAAATAACTTCATCACAATGAACGAATTTGTGTGGACAATCTTTGCATGTCCTTCATTACCTTGAACAAGCGTACTAATCCTAATACAGCCTCTTTGATGTCTTTCAACGCTGTTTCATCCTGAGGCTGCAACAACAAAGAAAATTTACAGTGATTAGATGTAATTATATGTCCCTAGATGTTCCTACATATACCTTGCAGTATCTATAATTACCTTACCTGTTCTTTACATGACGGCTTAACGTATCGCTTGAGAGGATCTACTGGACAGTGGGCAATCTGGAATTGATAAATGAAATATACATCCTTTACTTCACTGATGCGTTTGATTCACGACTCTCGTGAAAAACGATCCAATTTGCGGATATATACTGTAGTTAGGTTCAGGTCAGGAAGCTTTCAATGACAAGCAAAAGTTTTCTATTGAAGTACAGTATCAGCTCATCACGAGTGAAGAAAGAAATTGGAGTGGAGAAATGAAAGCATCTGAAAAGGATTGTATTGAGTACCTTCTCAATTATATGCAAAACATCGCAAACTTTCGGTGAATCAGAGGATTCAATAACATCGACCAGAAGCTGGACAGCTCGGATCCGCACAGAAATATCCCGATCTTTGGCAATGTGGTCTAAATATGGCAACACTGAATTCTCAAGTATTTCTTCCTGTAAAAAAACAAGGAGTTATAAAACTAGAAAAAGATTCATAATATCGCAATGTCTAGTAAAATGGACTAAAATTTATTCAAACTACCAAAATTTTATACCTCATATAGTGGAGACAACGTTCCTAATATGTTACAAAGCACATTTAGAACTTTAATTCTGATGGCCGTCCTCTCTTCACATCTGAAAAAAAAATTCCCACTACGCATTAGGATAAAACTGAGGCTACATAGAAATACATCACGAACTTAAACAAAAATCAACATACCACAATATTACATTATTACATGTCAAAATATAAAAAAAAGAAGACCACACACTTGAAGTATTTCTCCACCAAATTTTTAATATTTTCAAACCAGTTTTCGCAGTAAGGATGAAGAGACTGGGCACGATGAGAAACCAGGAGAATAACTGAGGATTCCTGCAAACAACGACATTTTATTCAGCCGCAAAACGCATTATCAAGAAACAAAAGACGTTCATACTCACTGGTCTCTTTTTCGTGCATTTAGCGACGATATCAAACAGTTTGTCAGCAGAGCCGTTGAACTCATTTTTCTCATACAATTCTTCAATGTACGACAACAGAACATGAAAGTTTTCTGCCACACTCACGCAAGATGGGAATCTCTGAAAATAAAATTCAGATGAAATATGGTACAGCTTTCCATGAAGAACATCGTAATTTATAACACCCGTGATCTTGATAATCTCCTGAGCCGTAAAGTAGGCAGGTTTTACAGCGTAACGAACGACAATGGCCTACCTCAACATATTCCTGAAGTGTTGAGGTTATGTCAAGAATAGATTCCCATGCAGTATCGTGTTGTTTTAATCCATATTTCTTCACTAATCTTTGCATGGATAAAGTCACTTCACATATCACACTCTCATCATCACACGACAAGACCTGAAATAAAACAACAAACGCTTGCGTTAATAACAACATAAGTTTCATGCAAAGCGTTAATTATGAGAAACCTGCAGGTACAACATTACCTTGTAGAAAGATGGTAATACAGCAACAGGTTTATGTTTTAAACTGGACACTTTCTTTGATCCCCACAAACACATTCCAACGAAGAAAATAGCTCCTCGCAATAATGTCGATTTCTTCCAGTTTTTGCTGTTACAAAAGAAGAATAAGATTCATTAGTTGCCTGCTTGTACGATAATTCGTGAAAACGTATGATATGAACACGTTTAGAGGGTAGGTAGTCAAACACAAACACATGTGTAAGGCACAGTATACACACATTTACCTATCTTCCAGAATGCAACACATCGTGAGAACGCCATTATGACCAAGGTGTGTTCCAAGTAAATGTCTCATGAGCTGAGTAAAAAATACAAATTTTATGAACACAGATCTTGTAAAAGATTATCACATAGAAAACACAGAACTAATCTGTCATCACTCAACAAGTAAATGGGGTACACATATTTGGAGTTGCCCCGGCAGTTTCTTTACAAACCCCCAGTGATCATTATTACATTAGGTTTATACATCTTGCTTTACTGATCAAACCTACCCTCCAACTTGGCTCACAGAAATGTGCAATATTCACTGTATGACAAACTGCCACAAGAAACAAGTAAAGAGCACTTGAAGGCAAAGAACTGTAGCGTATGACTGCATCAAGGATTGCCAGAGAATGCTGCAGAAAAATAAACCATATTTAAAGCCATCAATATGAAATGCACAAATAGTTATATTGCTTTAGTTTCTAACTGACAGGCACCTCAAGGTCACTCTCTTTTTCTGTTGTCGTAGATATTTCACAAGTGTGCCTAAAAAGGAAAATTTTTAATATTCTAATGCATCTTTAATTTTGGAGTTTCACTTTTAGTTTTGAATAAAAAAATTCTTTTGTGAACATTTTCAAGGAACAATAGTTTTTTTTCAACAAGGTCAGGGAAAAATGAGAGGATAAAAAATCTTACTTCACCAAACCAAAAACAACATCATCGTCAAGATAACTTGAGTTGTATCGAATGAAATTTCGCAGCAATGGCAAGAAGACATCCAACCTTTAAAATATGATCAGAAGAATAGAACATGTTTTATAAAGTGTTTCCTTATACTCTCCCAAACGGCACAAGATATAATCAAGCTCTTTAAAATAATAACTCACTTTCCTCCAAACATTACTGCTGACATCAAGGATAATAAAAACGGACCTTTTAGAAAATCAAAAAGTATAAATATACATTCAACTGTTCTGCTTACTTTTATGTCCTCATATTTTTTGAAATTAAAGAGTTAATAAAACAAACCAATTCTTTCTTCAAAGAACACAATATCTTTACCATCGGCAGACAAAGCTTTGAGGAATTCTAACCTAGTTAAAATTAAAAAATAAAGACTGGGTAATAAAAGACACAACTAACTGTTAGTTTTTGCAATTCAGATTATAAGAGAGAATACTAGCTTTGCTACATGCTGTACCTTTGTGTTAAATCCTCTGGAATGTCATGGTTTTCAATAACCGTGAAGAAATGGGCCCGTAATAGTTTCAGATTTGAATACTAGATAATTTTAACACATCACCACTTGATGAGAAACCATGTTATGGATATACTTTATATATATGGATGAACTTTCTTATATTGCTTACCTGTCCTGTGACAAGTGAAGTCAAAAATTGGAGTGTAACATGTCGAATATCAGGCGGATTTTCTGCTGGTAGCAGATCTTTAACAGCCAACCACAAAGCCTCAACTGCATGCTAAAATAGGAAATTATATATTTACAATCCAAGTTTTCAAGAAACAAAACATTTTCTTCCCTTACTTCTTCCAACTGCTTTGCTGCAACAACCTCACAAAGCTCTTTCAAAACACGGGCACGTGATGACTGGCTATTTCCAGATTCAGGGCAAATTTCCTACAACATATTATATTTCTATATTAAAACATCATAATGTACTTCAAAATTGAATGTTTAATTAGATTGGTGTGGACTTAAATCAATACCGGCAGATAGTTTTGTAAGTGACATGGATAGTTTTTTCTAGAAATTTCTTTGCAAACAAACACATTGAAGACAAGATAATTCCAGGTCCAGACTCCAGAGGCTGTCTGGCAGAGATTATATTAGGTGTAATACAGTAACATACTGTCATACAAACATTACTATTATAAGAAGCCTACCTTAAGAAGCTCGTCGCATTCGACAGGTTCCTCTACAACAATTGGCGGGAGTTGTGGAGAGAGTGAACCACTTGCATCACGCTTTAACCCCAGAAATTGCTTCAAACGTGTCTTAAGTTTATCTGGTGGACGAGACATTTCGAGAATATGACCATTCCCCAAATATTTTTTTTACGCATAACACTCCCTAAACAAATTGCAATATTTTAAAACGGACGTCTTTAAAGCATTCTGGCCGAATTTTTTAACTAAACATGTAAATCCAGGATATTTTCTTCTCATTGGCGGCCATATTGGATTTCACTGAGCTATATATATTAACTGAAGACATAGATAAAAAAATCTTGATACTATATTCATTCAGAAAGAATATAATTATATCGAATTATCGATGAATTATATGATAGTAATCTAGATAATATATAAAAAATATGTTATCATAATTATTTATTTAATTTGTTTCCCAACTGTATTGGAAAACTAGTTCTTAATTTAGTTCTTAAATAATTATAAAAATACCGTAATTATTCGAATAAACGCCGCGGCGTTTATTGAATTTTTAGCAATTAAGATGCGGCGTTTATTCGAGGGCGGCGTTTATTCAAGGGAGGCGTTTATTGCAAACTCGTAACAACTCTGAATTTATTGTGTAATTTAAACGCCAATTCAACCAATACAATCAATCAAGTATAAAAGTTACGTTTCTTTTCTATTTATATAATTATACAGGGTGTCCCAAAAAAAAGTCCCCGCTATTGAAATGAAGCTTTTGTTGGAATTTGAATGCATGATCAACGCAGTAGTGTGTAAATAGCATATTTATTAGGTTGAGGCATTCAAATAAAGCGTCTTGCTTTCAATTGGGTTTATCATAATATTAAGGCAATCAGATTCGAACAAAGGCTTGATTTCAATAGAGGGGACATTTTTTTGGGACACCCTGTATATGAAAATTGAACTGTGGTTATAAATAAATGCTTCGAATAAACGCCGCAATGAGGAATAGGTTGCGGCGTTTATTTGAGGGCGGCGTTTAATGATATTTTTGCTTGTCCCTGCGGCGTTTATTCGAGGGCGGCGTTTATTCGAGGGAGGCGTTTATTCGAGTAATTACGGTAACCAAGCAGTATGGAAACACAATATTCATTTCCATACACCAAAAGGTGGTGATTTAATGATAACATCACGTTATGAGCTTTAGAGAATTTCTTAAAAACTTGTTTAACGAATCGGATAGAAGCAAACGGGAACGAGAAGAAGACGAAGTTGTGAAATCATTGTAAGTTGTTTACTTCTATTTAAACCCGACAACTTTACTTGTTGGGGGGAATACATGTTAGAGTTGTTTACTAGTAAAAACTATGTACACACCTTGGGTTGTGGTGGACAAAATATTGATTCATTGATTATTTTTATTGTAGATCACTAGCTGCCTGTGAAGGAACACACGAAATCTTATTAGAATGCTACAAAAACAGCTGGATTGGAGGTTGTCAAACTGAAATGGACAAATTTTGGAAGTGCGTCAATGATCAAAAGGTACTACTTTACATATGCATAGGTTCTCCACAGGAATACCATATGCAAAAGTTCAATGAACATCAACAGTCGAAATTGATTAGCCAATCTACAGCTAGTAGCTGAACTACACTCATTAACTGAAGTTTACTTCTTTTTTAATAACCAGCTGGTTTGTATTGCATTATTTGTATATGTTTTCTAGGCGGTCCTTCAGGAAAAGGCAAAAACATACAGATTAAATAAACTGCAACCTAACACAGAAAAAGAAACTCCGAAAGAAAAACAGGATCTGTAGCGAACAAATGTTGGCGATATTTTTCTACCTACATGATTGAGTGAGGACTACAAGCAATGCTTCATATTATATACAAGATAAAATCTTGCATTCAATTTGTTAAATACACTATTACTGCCTGTTGCAGCTTTACATTCCCTGTGGAGAGAAGAAATTTTTTGTACTTAATTGCATATTTTTCATTATGTTTTGTAATAATGTGCCTGTGTACAAAGTACTTTTAACTTTTTGCAATGTTGCATAGGACACACCAAGAGGATATAAACTTCAGTGAATATTGTTACTCTATATGAAAAAAAAACAATCAGATTTTTGTTGATTAGTTTGTAATTAAAAGCATTAAAATTAAAAGCGAGAAATGAAATCTATAATAAAATACTCAATGGATGGACAATATATGCAATAGTTGTCAAGTTCGATCTTTTTGCATTCTTGTATGATAGTTGTGTTATGGTATCAGTAGAAACAAATTTGTGTCTAAAAGTCCAAGAGCGCTGGCCCAAGGTAATTAGAATAAACTGCATGTAATCCGCAATTCTTTCATCCCAAAACTATTGAAGGAACAGTATTTGGGGTATGATAAACATGGCTTTTATGATTGTAACAACTGCACATAGCATCTGTCCACAAGAAACACAGTCTCTGCAGGTGAAATTAATAAGGCCAAAGAGATACATTCGGCCCATGCAGGTGGCTACACCTAGAACCACACGCGATGTTTCACCAAAAACCTGTGCGTATAGCAATAGCTGTACCACAGTGCTGAAAAAAGTATTTCTATTAAATAATTTTTGAATATTTTACTATTTGACAAATGAACATTCTTCAACGCTACATTACAACAAAATTGAGCCCCACGGAAGAGCAAAGGGTGAATATAAAGATACATGATGCCCGTTTGATATTTGTTATACTGGCGACGACCATGAAGTGCGTGTGTTAATTCTGAGTACGGCAGACAAAAACATCGTAAAATTGCTTCAAGTTTCTTGCCCTATCGTAGCATTTTTCGCATTTTATGCGACAGGTAAGGAGAAGTGACAGTTTCGAATTATGAGATTGTATTTATAGAGGTCAGAAAATCGTTAAATCAAGTGCAGCTTCCGGAAAATTCTCGTGTGAAGAATAGTGAATACCACGTTCAATTCTTAAATCAATGGATATGAATAGCTCTTGACATATATCTCTTTACCGAGCAAAACGCAGAGGGGAAACATGTACAATTTTACAGTGTAGCTTCGAAGACCTCAAGCTATAATTGACAGTATAAAGTACCAAGCCAGCGCACGTGATATATGGATTAGGGTTATTGACGCGATTTGTTTTTAGTTTTAGTGGGAAAATAAGCGGAAGTATAGACATTGAATCACGAATTGTTACACTTTCCAAGAACATTCCAGATGGGCATTTTGCCGTGTTTCCGAAGACCGGAATAGGACTAAGTCTCTGTCAACCATCATACAAGGCAATTCCGGCAACCATACTTATTTCAAGCATATAGCAAGCTATAAAACAATTCAACCAAAAGCCGCACCAACCATGTCGTCGTCTTTATTGGGCTCAGATAGTTCTGGTTTAAGTTATACCAATGAACGACCTGTCACTCCTTCAGAAAACATAATATGCGAGAAATGGTACTACACATTACTATCATCTTTTCATTATAAATGGCAGCATATTAAAGAGTTATGGGCCGGTTCGTGGAGAGAATTTCTTGGCAAGAAACTTGAAGCAATTCTACGATGTTTTTGTCTGCCGTGCTCAGGATTAACACACGCACTTCATGGTCGTCGCCAGTATAACAAATATCAAACAGGAATAATGTATCTTTATTTTTACCTTTGCTCTTCCGTCGTCCTTAATTTGGTTGTAGCGTTGAAGAATGTTCATTTGTCAATGGCTGAAAATATTCAAAAAATATTTGTAATTCTAAGTATGATCGTCGCGATTGTTCTAATGTCGTATTTGTACGAAGCAGGGACAAATTCCAGCTCCGTTCAAACCCGGGGTACACTATTGCGTCTATTCTACGAAGGTGGTTTGATTGTCTTCGGCATTTCCACTTTTGGTTACAGCTTGTGTATTGCGATAGACAATCTTTCATGCGGCAAAATGCTAGATTCAATTGTCGCAGCAATGAAAGCAATGTTTACCTTGTCACAGATACCATTTCTTCATCATTTTTATGAAGCAAGAATTCCAGAAAACACGTCGTTCATTCAAATCACCCTGGCTCATCTTCTAGGAACAAATTTGGCGCTCTGGTTTTGGGCGTTGTGTTCAGAACAGGCTGAAGAGATGTTAAAAGAATGTAAGAATTATCCCATCAAGCTAGGAAACTCAGAACACTATTTTAGCCCGTTTTTCGTAGAATATTTGTTGCTTGCTGCTAGTTTATTTTATCAAATATGGAGTAATTTATACACAAGAGAGGCGGGTGCTTGGTTACAACGTCACTGTCGTTCATGCCACTGTCAAATACCTGACGCTCTTCCATCAGAAGACGTCGAAAATACAAACGACTTTAATGATATAACGATTGAAGAATCAAGATGGAGATCAGGAAAGGGTTGTTTTCTTGGCAGTTGCTTCGCTGTCTTTTTTATTATTTTGGTTCTAATGGCGACTAACACAAACCATGAAAGCTATCATATAGTGTATTCATTTGGGATTTTCGTTCTCTACTTAACGCAAATCTTGGCGTGTTTAATCTCTAAACTATCCTTACAATCACACCAACGTGATTCTGAACGCAGTTCAGTAGATCATGAAGATCTTCTGCTGTATTTTTCTCTGACAGGTATTCTACTGTGGCATGCCTTTCACGTTTACAGCTTACTATTAAATAGCGATGATTCAAGATTTATTGACATTCCAAAAGATCTACTGGGAATGCTGCAACATCTTATTCAAACAGCCACCTTAATAGACCTTCGCAGATACAAAGCTCAACCTGTTCAAAACGCTCGTCACTCGTCAGCATGGATTTGTCACTGCGTTTTGTTCCTAATGACAACTAATCTTATTTTATGGGCAGAATCATCTTTTTTCTTAAAAGTTGACATCACAACACCCGGTGAAACGTATATAAAAATGCAACATGAGTTGAAAACTATTGGATATATTATTTATCCATTGAGTATCTTTTTTAGATTTCATTCTTCTGTATGCTGCCTAATCGCATGGGATATTTTTAGGGTCAAATAATTTAATTATTTTAATTACGCCACAAGCATTTCAAGAATAACCTCTTTAGAAGATTATTTTATTCATTTCGAAATCTTTCCTGCTTTCTTTTCGACCTCAATTTCTTCTCTTTTAATCGGCGTTCATTATCAGATTTCTTTCTAAAAAGAAAGGTTGATCATGAAATATTTAATCAAGACAATGCAAATTCTGTATGTTATCTCTCTTAATTTGCACATTTCAATTACTTTAACAATTCAAACAATCACCCACATACAATTCATTAATCTTTGCTTTCTTTTCTTCAGATGTTTCACTTGGAATAATCGAGACATTTTTTAATATTTCTTGAACTTTTTCAACACCATCCATTAGGTTTTTCTGTTGATTTCGAAATCGACTTGATTGCACAACTAGTTCACCTTGCCTGTTGATTCGACTGTCTTCCTAGAAATAATCATTTCATGGGGGTAAGGAAAAACATTTTTAATTAGAGCAGATTAGTGTAGCCAATGTGCAAATGGTTGTGACATTTAAAATTTATTTACAAAAATAATTCTGGTAGTTTTTTATATAAGGCAAATTACAGTTCTGCAAGGCAATAAATATATTGTGATCAAACTGGGATTTCTGTAGCAGTCCATGTCAAATATGAATTACATAAAGCATGCAATTAGATTTACCTCTTTGAGCAGTTTCAATCTGATCCAATATGGTATCCATTCTGCCGACATTACATGAAAGCGGATATCAACTTTCGTGTTAACTGAACAAAACAAGGTACATGAAATTTGGAGAATTATTGATAGATTTTAGTACAGCATTATTCTGCAGTTGCAAAAAGAGATGAAAAATACCTTTATTGACATTTTGTCCACCTGGTCCAGGACTTCTGGAATACTTTATGATGAGAGAGTCTGAAGATATCATAGACAATATATATATAATGAAAATGTCTCTGTGGAACATAACAACACAAGCTACTTTTTACTTCTTACCTATTGGGATGCGACCACTAAATTGTTCCAACTACAACACAAAACAAAACAAAACGGTATCAGAATATACCTTTGATGTAAAATGTAAATAACTTTATTATGTATTGAAAATATACCTTTTCATTTCCGTCAGAATCATTATTACGCCTGAAATCATTGAGAAGTCGCCGGAGGGACCAAGTTATTACCCTTACATTTTTAGAAAACCCAGCAATAACTGGGAATTTTTTAAACATTTTTGTTTTCTGACAAAAAATATAAATTTTTTGAAGAAAATGTTCCCGCGAAAAATGGGGTTTAAATTACTAAAGTACTTCGTTTAAGGCATAATATAACAGAATACAACTTAATCGAACTTGCCGTGTTTATTATTTCGCCGACTATTCTAGGTTTTCCTGACAAGATCTGCTTGACAAAGATTGAGATCGATTAAAATTTCCTATATATAACTGCATTTAGGCACTAAATCTGGCACTAAATCAATCCCAATTTGCGCGACATATTCTAATTACTAAAACATTGATGATGTCATAATAGAAGACCCAACGCGAATGTTGACGAACAGCGCAAAATGTCGCATATGGCTTAACCCACCCACCTGAACCTCAAAGAGATAATGAGTTCGCCTCAGTCTGCGATCACACTTGTCCAAAAGAAGGGGGCGCTCGTCCCACAACGATCGGAACGTAAATCGACATTAGAGGCAAACGGCTACACTCTTGGAAAAACTTTGGGCGAAGGGGCATACGCTAAGGTGAAGTTGGCCATTTCTACAAAACAGAACTGTCATGTCGCTATAAAGATCATCAATAAACGACGCGCATCAAAGGAGTACTTGGCAAAATTTTTACCACGCGAAATTCAGGTTCTACAAAGGCTCAAGCATCCATATGTGGTAAGAAACAAACAGTACTTGAGATAATAGATGAAGAAGGTGGGAAGCAGACTTGTCCTGAAGTTTTTTCAATCCTCTCTATGTTGTCAATTGAAGTTAAAATAAATGATAACTTTTCGACTACTTGCTACAAAAATTTTCACCTAAGACTCTTGTATTCTATTCAGATGATACTCAGACCTCAATGTTTTCTACATGACGTAATTATAATATATAATTCTTCCCTTTCCAAGACAAAATTCTACGAAGTGATCGAAACACAGACGAAAGTCTTTCTGATCATGGAGTATGTGGAAAAAGGAGACTTGCTCGAATATCTCAACAGCAGCGAGGAACTGCAAGAGGCGGAAATACGCAGACTATTTCAGCAGCTAGTTTTGAGTGTAGGATACTGTCACAAGGAGAAAGTTGTTCATCGTGATATTAAGTGCGAAAATATATTACTTGATAACAAGGGACGTCTGAAAATTACTGGTAAGATAAACCAAACCACGTAGTTTTAGTGAAATCACACGGATAATTCCCTCACGGAGAAGTAGTTTAGATCCCACAAAACTTTTCAGCGTAAACGTAATTTAGTTTGGTACAAATCGAAGTTTGTTTTTAATTCACAGCTTTCATCTTTTAGACTTTGGTTTTGCGACAAGCACTTACAAAAGCAAGCCACTGGAGACATTTTGCGGTTCATTTGCCTACGCATGCCCACAAATCTTGCGAGGCGAAAAATACGATGGAATGGCAGCAGACGTGTGGAGCATTGGAGTTGTTCTGTATGCACTGAGTTGCTCAAGATTGCCTTATGGTGACGATGAACTCAAGGTGTTTGTCAAGAATGAAACACCCAAAAAATTAATGTTCACCAAAAATGTCACTAAAGGTCAGCAAAGTAACAAACAAAATTTAAAGAAACAAAAAATATAAAATACGTCAATGTCATTCCGGTGCATGCCAAACTCTAACCAATTTATTTACAATTGCCAGTCATAACATAATGTTCATTGTAATTCTCCCCATGTATGTGTTAGTACAATTTACCCCCATTTACCCCCATTATAATTCGAGTAGCATACCATAAAATGCTTCGTTTTTATATCCAGAGTGTCGCGATCTGATACGTCGAATGCTGGACCCTGACGAGAAAACTCGCATCACGTGCGACCAAATCCTGGAATGTGATTGGTGCAAACAAGACATGGATAAAGTGATCAATGAGATGCGAAGACCCTCGCTAGCAACCGATGTGCCCCCTCCTGTTGTGAGTAGTCGTCGCCGATCAACGCGTACCCCAAATCCACCCACACTTCCGGAAATTCCTCCGTCTGTAGGTACACGTAGACCTGATTATAATAATATCACACAGCGGTGCAATGCGTCATTCCAGGCGCTCGTCAAAGGCTGCATTTCTCTGAAATATATTAAAATGAAATGAATGTGGAGAGAAAATGAATACCCTATCGAAGGTTTCTTCAACAGGGTGTGTCAAACTGATACGTAGGGATACGTAGGGATTTAAGGGATATTTTTATTGCTTAAAAAGGTGATGAAAAACGCATGTCTATGGCAGAGCCAAGTCAAAGAAGAATGAGTTTTAAGGATGAAGTTTCAACAATTGCATCCACGATGGCCAACAAATCCCGAAAGAAACAATATCAATACGACGGTAAGCTAACATAGTTTCTATATAGACAAGTGAGCTTGCATGACTTTGACATAATGAAAACATTTCACTGAACTGTTCTTTTAGAAAGCTACAAGTCTCAAGGACAATCAGAGAGGCGGCGTAGTTCTCTCGTCAGCGATGTTGTGAACGCAGAAAAGTGTTTAGTGAATCAAAGAAGAAGACAATCAATCACAGAAAGAAAGAAGTCTCTCGCTTCTGATGTAATGATTACGTCACCTGAACAAGCTGCGATCAACGCCAGAAAACAGTCCTGGACACCAGCGCACGCCGGGGTGAGTGAAAAGCAATTAATTCCAGTGAAACTGACCTGAACTACAGTGATATGGCGAATATTACAAAGCCTTTGGCGGTCTAACATCAAATGATTTATTTGTATTGTAACCAATTAAACCCCGGTTGAGGAGAGCGAAGCCTTGCGCATCATTTCCAACACTTGTTCTTGTACAAGAGCAAAGATTAGCAAATGTGACACAATGTGTTCATCTCTAGCACAAGACATCAAGCGATTACCACAGCGTGAAGAACAACGAAGAGGAAATCTTGGAGATGACAAAACGAGGTATTGAGAAAGAGTTGGGTGGTCTAAAACACACGACAGCAGGAGTAGCTGCAAGAATGGCAGCCGAGGCGACGCACATCGAGAAGAAAAAAGAAAAAGAAATCGAAGCACAAGCAAGCATTAGAAAAGTCGTTAGTAGAACGAAATCCAAAGAAGGCGGGAAATTCGGAAAATTTATGAAAAAATGCGCGAAGATTTGTAAGCAACCTTCTAAGGTAATGAAACAAACAGATCGCAGGTTAACAATGAAGCTTTTTGTATGAATGATAGTTAACTATAGTTATTGAAAGAATTGCCTAATCATGCAGTTATGAAGTTTCAATTTCCCGAGGAAGAGTTCGAGAAATATTTTTCCAATAAACGTGCGTTTGGGATCAGTGAAAATCATTTTCTTAATTTCATAACTTTCTTTTACAGAACAAGTAAACGTTGCAGACACCAAATATACATAAGTTTCAATCACACGAGGACGTGAAAACAAGAAAGATAACATTCCGTTAAAAGTATCGTTAAATTCCGAAGCTCCGTAACACATTATTTAACGAACTTGTGTATTATAATGTTGGAAAGAGAGAAGGTTATGACGAGAATAAACAAAAATAACGCATACCTTGACTAGTGATCAGTCTTCTATCTCACCCGCCACTTCTTCAGCAAGTGCAAAGTATTTATTCGCCATTTTCCCCTTCATTTCAGTCATAGCATGTTCCCCAGCCATGTTATACATATCCATTGATTTCTGTGGATCTCGTTCTATCCCATGTCCTCCTTCTCTGTACATCTGTGCCATCCTCGCGTATAGTTTCGACGGAGGATCTGTAATTAACTGGACCAAGGTGGTCTGCGTTTCATCGTTTTCCATCGACTGTACGACTTCTTCGTATAATCTGACAGCTTCTGACCACGACTTAAACCTAAATATTTAGACACGATTCTACACTTGATTCAAGTGAAAGTTAATTATGATATCTTTTTATTGATTGGTCAGATTGGTCAGATTGATAAAGCTCTTCCACTGGAGGGAAATTGAAAGTCATTTTAACCATATATTTAACAATCTGAAATAGATCTCTAACGCCAGAATATTTAACAGACCAGTCTGGTCATAGAGGAACTGCATCTGAGTACTTAGGGACAGCTATGAAACAATACTTACTTCAGACCAGTGCCAGTGTCAAAGGCACGTGCCATGTATAACATTGCTTCTTTATCACCATTCTCACTGGCAATCTCCATACAACGGATGCCACGTTCTTGATTTTCCTCCGTATCCTGTGATAAGAAATTAAACAATGAACGTTTTGCCTGCAATGTCATTTTATAAGGTCTGTCATCTCGGGTCGTCTGCGTTTAGTTTTCCTCGTACAAGAAAGAAGATTGGATGGCTTACCTCAGCAGACAAGGAAGACAACATCTCATGTGGTAACTGAAGATAGATTTCAGCCTGAGTTTTCACTGCCATTGGGTAAAAACAAGACCCGGCGTGCTCTAAATGGAACATTGCTGATTCAAGGTCTGGATTTTGATCTGTGAATCTTCCTGCTTCGTTTAGTTGCGCTAAAATGAAGTGAATCTAAAAAATACAATTTTGACACATTTACTTTCAGTTACTTCAATTCATTACCTAAATTTTGAAATAAAATTTGACGTATTAATTGTAACCGATAAAATAGAAAGAACACAAAGTTTTGTGTTTCCAGCAAGCAGATAAACTGGGTGTCACTAGACTATGAAGATTTCTTCGTCAAACGCCATACATCTTGAGAAATTTTATCCTCAGTAACACATACATACCTCTCCAAGAACAGATTGATTCTGAGAAAGTTTTCGTAGAAGTTTAGCCATCGCAAGTGTCTCGACTGACACAGAAGATGAACGGTGAGAGAAAACTCCTGATCCAAAGAAATATTCATCACCACTGCTTCTATCGTCCTGAAGTAAAACGATGAAAATATTTGAAAAGGAATAACGTTGTGAACAACAGTGTTCTGCAGGGATTATTATCCTGACTTAGAAACTTGTCAAAACACACGCTTCCCTTACGAAAATGTTCTATAGAATCCTATAGAATATGCTATAACATATTCTAAACCCCATAGAATATTCTATAGGACTTCTTATCCTATAGCATATTCCATTGCCATATTCTATAGAATTTAGAGATGCTATAGAATATTCTATTGCACATTCACAGTAAAATATATTCTATAGAACATGCTGTACACAATATTCTATAGAATTTAGAGATGCTATAGAATATTCTATTGCACATTCACATTAAATATCCAATAATATATTCTATAGAATATGCTGTACACAATATTCTATAGAATATATGTTATACAGAATGAGACCTTTATGCAATTTAAAATATAACATTTTTACTACACTATTCATTGGTCGAGAATTATATTCGCATTTTTTGTAAGGTTCTCTCGACGACATACTTTTAAAGTCTTAAAGTTAAAATTCTCAGCAGAAATCATTCGTTTTGTAAAGACAATTCACGAATATTTCACACATATGACATATCTCATATGAGTCATATCTGTTTCATAATATGCCCGTTCGCAGGTTAGATGGCGGGCGTTTTGCCAAAACAAGACCGCAAGGTTATGCGGGACTTGTTTAACCGCCACGCATTATTTTCAAATTTTGAGCGCGTATTTGTCTGTAGTTTGTCATCCGTTGATTCAACGTTTTATAACTGATACTGGTAGAATTTAGTGCGTTTTTCTTTCGTATTTTAACATAAAATACGCATTCTTTGAATTTGTCAAAGAGGAATCATAGGAGGGTGGTGAAACGCGCTTTAGTATGCGAGAAGAATCAGAAGATATGGATAATTTTGTAAATGCGTGAAAGGTGACTAGGATCGTGAGAAAGAAAGGCCATGGCAATGAGAAATTTCTAAAGTTAAAAAAATAATCAAAAGTTCATTGACCCATCTACAACAACATGTGTATCTAAAGTATTGGAATTCAGTGGTGAGTGTGTTTTGTATATGCTATAAATGCTATATGTTTGTATAGGCAACATATGTTCTGTATACCATTATAATTAATCTCATAAATTTTTATTCACCTTTAGATTAAACTTTTTATTTGAACATTTTATTTACACCTTTTATTTATACCACCATAAATATAGAGCCATTCCAACTAAAAATTATTTCTGTCAAGACATTTGCACTAGCTCTAGATAAATTTTATATATCATTAAAATTGAATTAAATATAAGCTAGGTCTCAAGTGTTTAATTGTGTGTTTACTGTTAAAATTTACAGATTTCCTTTTGTCCAAGCATCACACTAACCAAAGGTCAAAATGGAGCTCTATTAAAGCAATATTAAATGTGAAAGGTTTTGTTTATGCAGTGCCGTGGATGCAAGAACAACTTTGCTCTCATTCCGTCACTGGAAAGGCTTCAAATGCGTAGCTTAATTCAAAGAAAAGGATGCAAAACCAGAGCCAGAGAAAGTTAAGAGTATATATGGTAAGCAGTATAATTGTTAGTAATTATGTCTGGTCTAAGTTAATATATCTTATATACATATCTTGGTTCAGTTATTGATGAGTTTTACCTTTTCTAGCTGTGTCTAAAGTATAGTGCAAAAAGGTTTGAGGGAAAAGAGGCAGACATATGACAAGTTATGGCACCAAAGATTAATAATATTGTGCAAGTTGAGAAAACCAAGTTGAAAGCATCTGGACATCAGTAACTATATGACATTCCATTTTCTACTATTTACATGTTCTGTACATGTAAATATATTTAGTATAATAGCCTAGTTATATTTTTGCTATTTTCTTGCACAATCATTTTATTTGGTGGGAAAACTGCAGTATGGTAATAATTTTATCTAGAAAATATTGAATAAATTTATACATTCATAAAAAAACCAAGCTAAAATATTTCAATTTCAGTGACACCATATTGTTTTCAATTACTTAGTGCATAATATTTCAATTGAATCCTCCTCAAAATGTGTGAAATGTATATAATTTTACTTAACTACAATTTAAGCTAAACAGCCTTCAAACAACCGGCTGCAGTTGTTTTATCCACGAAACAAAATGGTTATTTGACAGACTTAATTACCAGAACTAGAGTTCTACATGCAGATTAAAGTTATATGGACACTTATAGGACTTGTTTTTTATTCTTTGTTGTATAATATATGTATTTCAATTTCTTTAATCTCTAGATTTATTTATATGTAATTTAAGCAAGGCATTTTCATTAAATCTTTGCATCAATTGAACTTTAAGTAAATAAATTTGTTACATATATTTGGGAATATTTTATTTGTTTGTATGTCTCACTCTTGGCAGAAAGAAGTTTTGATTATGTTGTTATAAAGTGATATATTTCAAAGTCGAAACATGGACGCATGTTGAATATACCATTTATCATCCAATAGCATATTTAATAGATTATCCTATAAAATATACTATAGAATACATATTCTATGGAACATTTTATCACATATTCAATAGGATCATTAATGGAATATTCCATAGATTGAAAATATTTTATGGAACATTTCATATAGGATGTCATAGAATATGTGTTAGAATGTTCCATAGAATACCAGTATTCTATAGAACATTCTAATGAATGTTCTGAAGGATATTCTATTGAGTATTCTATAAAACATGGCATATGTTATAGAATATTCTATTAAAGGTTCTATAGAACGTGTTGTAGAACGTTCCATAGAATAGGTTCCAAAATCCCTTAGAATATTCTATAGGATATTCAGTAAAAAATTTCAATGGAATATTCTATAGAACATTTTTGTAAGGGTTACCCCACTGCTGTCTCCAAAGTTCGAAGAACATTCTGACGAGTCGCTCATGGAATCCGATTCGATCGATGACGCAGAGAGAGGGGGTGAATGGGGTGAACCAGGGCTATTAGGTGTAAATGGCGAAGGTGGAGAACACGGTGGGTGAGATAACGGGGGATCATCGGTGGCAGTGACTGCAAGGCAAGCCATATCTTTACTTAATGTAAGAGAGTTTGTCAAAAGTTGTGCTTGGTTTTCTATTCTTTTTAATTCCACATCGCTTAAGTCGAATGGTGACAGGCCCATTGATTCACAGATTCTAAAATTAAAGAAAACATTGCATTTTATCAAAACATTAAATTTCAATATGATTATAAAAATATAGCATGTTATAACATACTTATTGCAACGATGGGAGCTGAAAAACAAAGCCATTCCTTTTGTCCCAAGATTAGCTTCTCCATATTCGTTGAGATTTGTGCTGTGAACCTGAGGGTCTGTATATAAATCTCCCACACCTGAATATAAGTAAAAATACATTGTAGATCAGCTGCCATTTAACACACATTGAACATTACTACATTCCTGTACCTTGTATATCAACAACCATTGCGTTGTGATTAGATCTCTCAAATGTGAAGTGACTGAACGCCTAAAACAATGATAAACTATTAAAATCCTCCAGATTTTCTGGTGAATTATTAAGATTTAAGAGTGGATAGTTGGCAAAGATAAGTTTTCTATTCTACCTGTGGAGTGGCACGTAAAGTATCATCCAGATGTATGTAACCAGAGTTTGAATTATACTTGATGTATTTTCCTTCAATAAAATGTTCAATATGAAACAATGGGGAACCCTCTCTGTTTGTCATTTCCAAAACAGAAATTTGTAGAATATCAACCTTTAAAAGATATGAAAGTTATGCATTAAAAGGTAAAAGGAACCAACTTAAGCATTTTTCTGTATGTATTAGGAGATCCAGTAGTTGTTCTATCAAAGTTTGCATGACTGTCTCTAAGAATAGCTACCATCTGATTCATCCAGAGCCAAGTATAATAAAGTCACAAACACAAATACCTTCTTGGGTGGAAAATGACGGTTATATTCCTCTCCCCAGAGCTTAGCATCCATTTGTAATACAACATCACTGAAATATGTTTCTCTAGACACTTCATTTATATAACATTTTGCCACATGGTTTCCGGCATGTTTCCAATTCCTTGTCTTCGTAAAATTTGATAACTTTTTCCTGCAAAAAAACGGACGAGTTCATCAAACAACGGTCAAATAAAATATTGCCTAATTTCAAATCCTTAAACTGATATAAAAAATATACTCACAAACGAAAACACTTTCGCATAGCTCCTCTGTCAAAAGACTAATCATGAATAAAAAAAGAGTACACATCACTTACATGCATTTCAATTGGAGTGTTTATGTACGTCAGTAATCTACAAAATATATTGCTGATTTATCCAGGAAGATCGAGACCCTTACAAGCATTGAGAAGGAGTATGGGTCATTCCATATCAATTCAACAAGGGCATGACACCATCCCCTCTCAGATTGTAACCAAAATTATACCAAGTGAAGATATTAGTTAGATATGAAAGCACACCAAATTTCAGCTCAATAGCTCTATTCGTTCTTGAAATATTGGCTTTTCAATATTTCACCTAAAACGGGTGTCGGTTACAGTAAATATTCACCTGGTAAAAAGCATGTATGGTATGACGACCATAATTTTGCTTCCTTTAATACCAGGGGTATGAAAATTGGCTGTTTACCATTTTAAGACATGCTGATTCAGAATACAAAGTCAAAATTATCATAATTTAATGAAAAAAACACATTTTCAATGTTTGAAGACAGACAATGATTCCGCAGTTATAAAAAGGTGTCAAATTACATAGTGGTAATTTTCAATGTTGACAATGTACCACCAAAATAATTTTTGGTATGTCAGATGTATGTATAATAAGGATTACTTTCACCAAGTTTGGACTTGGTGTCTGCTCTACATGCTGAGACACATCCATTTTTGGCTATGTGCTTTATAACATAAGTTATTTAGCTGCAAGTGCTTGTTGGATCGTTTCAATGTCTTTCCCATCAAGCTTGTATTGTCTTCCTGTTTCAGTTACAGGTGCTCCAATAATACACACAGTATTCACAATTGGCACATAGCATGTGTCATCTCTCTTTGGCCAGAAGAAGGATCTTGCTGGGTAGCTTGGATGCATAAATGCCACTTTGACATCATCATGTTCTTCATCGACTTCATTAATGAGTCCAACCCAATATTCCTCATCATATTTACAAACAATGAAGTCAGATACTTTTGGAATTGACATCTTGACTGTGTTTTTCTTACCCAATACAAGATTAAATTCTAAACCATAAAACTGGTCTTCTGAAACTCGCTTAGCCGCAATGACATGCTCTGAGAGGGGGACAAACTGATGAAAACTTCTTGTACCAGGCAGAGTATGTACATTGTTGAATCTTGCATCCAACATATGTCTGACAGGAACCATATCTTCTCCAGCAATAAAATAAACATCAACACCCTTTACTTCTGCTTCACAATATTCAAAGAACTGCTTTGCTGTCAAAATCTGGTTTGATAGTGTTCTTTGAAGACTGGCTCTTGCAGCCAAACGTTTGAGTGTCCCCCCAAGACCATCACATGGAGATTTGCCATGACTTGTAGCAAAAAATGACCAGATACATTTAACATTGAAGTCCTTCTCATGAAGGCAGAGGTTTAGAAAATTTTTGCAGTTTTTGTATTGGCCAGCACACCCATCACTAAAATAATGTATCAATGTTGGTGTTGTGAAAATTTCCTCCTTGATGATATTGACAGTTTTCTTCATAATTTCATACACAAAACAAGTGTCATGATTCAAGTCATCTGAAATGAAGCACATGGATTTCTCTGTAATTTGATTGTCCTTTTTATAATACAGAACAATTGGGTGCAAGGTGCATGATTGTTTGTTCCAGTGAAATCCCTGGATTTCATCTTGGATGACAAATTGATAATTTTCAGCAAAATCACCCAAAACAATCACTTCATTTTCTTTCAGTTCTTCCTTACATTTCTTCAGATACTTTGCTTGAGCTGTAGCAATGTACGAGTGTGTTGTCAAGGAATTAAGTTTTTCAACAAGGAGTGAAATAAAATCTCCAATTGGCAGGATCTGTTGTACCAACTCAGAGCGGTCAACAGTGGTCCATTGTTGAAAATGTATGTTCAGGATTTCATCCTCATCGTCACCTTCTGGTTGGAGTTGATCATTTAAATACTTCTCCAATTCTTGTGTGTCAGCTGGGCATTTTGGGCAACGGTGGACCATACACTCTTTTGAGTCCCTACTACACACCAACATGTCCATGAGCTCATGGCGATCTTTATCAACGTTGATTGCACTAAGCATGAGTACAACATTCTGATGGATTGTGCACACACAAACAGAATGCGTTCCGGAACATCCAACCAAGACACACCATTTTGGTCGGAGACTGCAAAATTTTGAAAAGCCAATTTTTAATTCGGGATATTTCTGTTTGAAGGCAGCGTAAAGTTCTTTAAGGTCACAAAGCAGAAGCCTCTTTTGCATGTGTGTATTTCTTGCTATGCTGACATAATCTTTTTTTCCAGGCATTAGTCTACTGTATTCATCATCACAATAAAAGTCAATGACACATCTTTTTGTTTCTTCTGAAAGTACTTTCCCTTTCTTTGGTTCTGGCATCTCTAAGATACCCTTTTCTCTTGCTAGCTTTCTTGCCTGCCTAACGAGGTAAGCTGAAACATTGAACTCAGTTTTTATTTTCTCGATGGACCATGAAGCAGGAGCAATTGTCAATATTTGAATTTTCTGCTTTCTGTTGGAAGTTCTGATCTTCTCTTTCATAAGGTCAGTAAGTCTATCTAGATCATCAGCTTTCTCTTTCAATTCCTTGTAATTTTCTGGGTGACTATTGTCTGAACTACTAAGATCTTCTGGCTCAACATCAATAATCCTCGCGACACGTTTCTGCAGAATGGTTTCCTGCTCTTTCATCTTTTCTTGGAACTGTTGCAGTTTGCGTTTGCCAAGACTGACTTTGGAATGGGATGCAACACCATGGAGCTTTATAGGGCTCAAATCCAAATCTTCAAGACTTGTATCAAGGTCATGTCTCAAAGTCATGTGCTCAAGCATATCCTCTTGGCTCCCAGACGACAATGATTCTGTATCACTTCCCTTGTCCATTTGTGTATCTGAATCTTGTGGCTGCTGACTTGTTTCATTCATAGCCTCCAATCTCATTAAAAGTTCCTTTCGACAGGTAGGGCATATTTTCTTTCCAGGAATGACTGAAATGTTTATGCTATCAAAATCTTCAGCAGTATCCATCGACACTTCTCGTAAGGACCCTTTTATTGGTTTCTGGTGTTTTTGAAATGGATTGCAACAGCTTCTTTGAAACTGTGAATATCTCACAAGTACTGCCTGCTCATGATGCAGACAAATTGTAAGTTCAGGATTGTTTAATATTCCTGTTCTCAGTGACACCAACTTGACCTGCTCAGTTGTTAACAGGTTCAATGATTTTAGCCCAGTTAACCTTGTATGAACACTTAAATGGCAATCTTCCTTTAGGTGCCTTCCAATAGAACAATCCTTTAACTTCTCGGATGAAGACATCATAAATTTCTTGAGAATTGTAGAGAGAACACGTGTACGTTTTACTTTGCTTCGCTTTATTGTCTAAAACATTTGACTCAGTATGCGAAATACTTCATGTAAGCACCACATGCTTTGTTTCATGAATTATTAATACACCATGCAAACCATTAAAAATCAATGTTTATATAAATATATACTGAATTTTTGCATTAATTGGTGTTTTTTAAAATTTTAATGAATAGTAAATTTTTATTTTATACATTTTATCCTTAATTTTTACAAAAAGATAGCATGTAGAGAGAGAGAGAGAGCACTCAAATCCAAATCAGAACAAATTCCAGTCATAGAAATATGTCACTTTTCAGTAGATTTTATATTATCGGAGCATAATTTCACATATATCTCCTTATTATTTTTGTTGCCATGTTTCTCAGCATGTAGAGCAGACACCAAGTCCAAACTTGGTGAAAGTAATGCTTATTATACATACATCTGACATACCAAAAATTATTTTGGTGGTACATTGTCAACATTGAAAATTACCACTATGTAATTTGACACCTTTTTATAATTGCGGAATCATTGTCTGTCTTCAAACATTGAAAATGTGCTTTTTTCATTAAATTATGATAATTTTGACTTTGTATTCTGAATCAGCATGTCTTAAAATGGTAAACAGCCAATTTTCATACCCCTGGTATTAAAGGAAGCAAAATTATGGTCGTCATACCATACATGCTTTTTACCAGGTGAATATTTACTGTAACCGACACCCGTTTTAGGTGAAATATTGAAAAGCCAATATTTCAAGAACGAATAGAGCTATTGAGCTGAAATTTGGTGTGCTTTCATATCTAACTAATATCTTCACTTGGTATAATTTTGGTGACAATCTGAGAGGGGATGGTGTCATTTTTATTTTTTTCTTGCTGATTTGATGTGGAATGACCCGTATGCAAGAAAATGATCATACTTTTATTATAATCCAAGCAGAGATTATTCAATATTTGAAAATGCCTTAACCTATAAACTATGAGTGCTTCATGCAAAAGCGAGTCTGGGACATATAAATAATATAAGTTTCTACATAAGCCACAGACATTAATAAAAAATGCAAGACATATCATAATCATCCCAACCTCTTCTTCCATGCGTACGTGAACCTCATCCTTAACCCATGTTTTCTTGCGAGCATTGTAACGATGACGTATCCCAACCTCGTCTGGAAAGTTCTCATCAATATGAAATTTCTGCCATGGGTCAGACATGTGTTTTGTTCTTTCAGCAGCTTTTTTCCAATGACCATGTGAGTGACTATGGTGATGAGCATTGGGATTTGATGGAATTGTCATTCCTAAATTAGAGTAGTGATTTTATGGTAGCATACAAACAATTATATAACACCTTTTTATTTATTGTCTTTTAAATGGTTGTTTTTGATCACATGATATGAATAAAAATCTTCATTTTTCTGATGGGAGTTTTAACTGCAGGTGGCTTTCGCTACATTTATATATTCATTTCCTGGGAGATGGAATATTCCATTTAACTTTACAGCTACACCTCATGAAAATATTTGTACGATTAAACTAATAAAAATTCATTATTGGTATATTTAAAGGTTAAGAAACAAGGTTACAGTTATTCCTGTGGTGATTACGTGGTTGCTTAATAATACGGAAATGATTGTTGAATGTCACCACTGTTTGTTCACAAACATTCATATACTTCCTACAAAAAACCTAGCTGTTGTATCTAGAGTTAAAGATACCAACAACATGCATTTACAAATAAGTGAAGCTGTATTAGACTGATACCTGGATTAAAATAAAGCTAATAATAGCTATATTTAAATTCTTACCGTTCGGTCGGTTCCCGGCTGCTTTGCTGTCCATTTTAATATGAAACGAGAAAAATATTTTCTGAATTATTATCTGATATTCAAAACTATCTTTCAGTTTGTCTATAACGCCTTTCTTTTCCTTTAAAAAATAGGAAACTTCGACACATCAGAATCAGACAAAAGGATCGTCAAAACAGTCTGGGCGAAATGAAAACACATCATTCATAGAGCGCATAAATTTTCATATATTATAAACCAAGAGGTTGTGGATGATTGACCATAAGGTTGCTCCGCAGTTAAATAAGCAACAAAAATCACTTTGTGAAACCAATAAGATAATTGAGCTTTATATGGATGTGCCGCTTTAGGGCACTGGTATAATTTAAATTCTATCCACCATTGGATGCTAGATCAATACTCGAAGCAGCACCTTTTTTGCAAGTCCAGAGTCCCTGTGAATATAATTTGTAATACCAACTTCCTTTCTATTCTATAATGTGGTGGTGTGTTACAGAAGTAGTATATATACAATAGTCTTAATATGGAAGCATTTCTGTCCTATTTTTATATTGCAAAGACTCGCTATCAGGTTTCTGTTCATTTTGTAATGGATACAAATTAAATCTTCTCTGGACGTCAAAGCCCAATCTCATAAAACTCAACCACAACTTGTTTGCGAGTATGAAAGGCAATCTGCATGGCTGAATTCTGCAGATGAAACTTAAACCATATTGTAAGACATCTTTGCAAAATGGTCAAGGAAAAAAAATATTCCAAAGATTCTACTTGCTAAGTTAGACAAATATCATACAAGGTGCAATAAGTATTACTTTCTGTCAAAGATACCACACTGGATAACTCTATCAGTTCTAAACTGTTCTCCCTGGATGTCTCTACCAACTCTAACTGATTGTATATAAAAGGATATGAGAATGTCCACGGTGGTTTTCCGCCATTAATATAAAAGACATATAAATAGCCATTTTTCTGTCTTCCTTTGATTGCATAATAACATGGCATGTAGCGAAACAAACGAAACTTGTGACGTTCATAAAAACCCAAAGCCACATAGTTTGTTGTAAGAACATGAAGGTACACTGCTTTACAGTTGAAATATTCTTCTGTTGTCAGCAAACCAAACAGATTGTTCAATAAAAGAGATGCTTAATAAGGAAAAAATAATATAGTATATATTATTTATTTTAAAGGAAGGTTGCTCAGCACATTCCCTTCTTACCAATTCCATTTTTCCTGTACTCCTTCACAACCCCCAAACTCAACACATATGCAACCCTTGTGTCTTTTAAATATCGTCCACCTAATATACCACTGTCCTAAAACATTTAACAAAACAAACCATAAGCTGATAAATCTATACAGTTAATAATAATCCTTTCTAACAGCTTACCTCAGGATTACATTTGGAAATACTTTTGACTTCAGCAATCAAAATGCCTATAATCCTACCATTTAAAACAGCGGCCAAGGAATAAAATCTTGGACTTGAAGTGATATCATTATACCAGGTATCTGGGTAACTGAAACATAGTAGAAATTACAATCCTATGAGTAAATAACTCTTGTCCCTTCTTTATTACTTTGCAATACATCCTTTTCAGTGTTTATTTCTCAAAAATGGCTATAAACAAAACTGGCCAACATAAAGAATAATTTTGAAATGGGTTTTGTATGGCAGCTATAATTTCTTTTGTGAAAATTCCCACAAAAACCAACTTCATACAAATAGGAGGAATTAATTTGTTACAATTATGTTGACAGTTTATCATAAAAACAATAATAAATGTATAGACATTCGAAAGTCAAAACTTCTGAGGCTGAAAATTTATAAAAATGAAATACCATTGCCAAAAGTAGAAGAGACTGTAATTTAAATTGCAAAAGAAAAACAAATGTAAGTGCCAATTTCAGTCTTATCTTATAAAACCACAGCTGAAGCAGATGAATGTTATCTGAAATATGCAACACAAAAGAAGATATCCTCATATCCACTTCCATTCACACGGGCAATTAAAGGAAAAATGGAAATCTAATTAAATATTAGTTATCATCAGAACGTTGTGCTAGGATTATTTGGTATATACATTGATATAATGTACTGTGATTCACTTTAATCCTTCAACATGCTTTCAACAGCACACAGCATGCTACACAGCGAGAAATACGTACATATTCTTACATGTTAATATCTTTTAACACAAACATCCTCAATAATTCACTATTAAATTTCGTATGCTGAAACAACTTTGCAGTCTCGTTTGAAAAATAATAAATCATTTATTACAAAAGATGAAGATACATACTCGATAGGGAACCATTTGCAGCATAGACCTTTCACTTCGTTGACATCGGCGGGGCACAAGAAACGTAGTTGAAGACTGTTTATTAGGCCTAATTCCTGCTTCATAGGCGGTAAAATTGTCCGTGCGAGTGATCAACACATCGCTGTTTATATTCAAACAAAACGTCGATGCGGTTTCAGTTCAAACTGCGTTTAGACGAAGCGATAAGAAAGACAGAAGACCACAAATAATATAAAACTTAAAAAAAATTTACTATTTTACACGAACTACTTCATGTAAGAGATATTAAACTCTCTAATAAGAGATATTTTTTATTTGGACATTTTCTACAGGAGAAAAAAAAATTGGAGCAATTCTCTTCTGTAAGATAGACCTAGATTTTATTTATACATCACCACTAGACCATCAGCTCAAAGATTACAGATAACATTCTTTCTTAGATATGAAACATCCACTTTCCAGACTATTGTTTTCACCACATAACATAACCATCCAAGCTTACTTTTACATTCCTTATCTTTGTTTACGTTTCTTCTTGCGTTTCCCCTCAGGGAGTCGGATAACATTATCATTCTCCTCATCACGAGGACGCTTCCTTTTTTCATCACCTTCACGCATTTCCTGAAATTGTAAAAGTAATCTTCACAATTCATCTTTACATATTATGACACTTAAGAAGGGCCAGCAACCTTTCATGACTGAAAAGATGTTAAGTGTCTACTTATCTAGTCTCTTAGTTGCCTTTAATAAGAAAGGCTGGATTAAGTGAAATGGGTTCTGAAGCACAGCACACAAGCAGTTCAAACCATTACCATTTTTGCAAATCTTTGTGCTTCAGTGACTCTTTCTACCAACATCATGACTTCTTCTTCAACAACTTCAAATTTTGGCAATCTTTTTCCTATTAACTGCTCTATTCTTTGATATAGTTCAACATCATACCTAGTTGAAAAAGAAATTAATAAATATATATATGTATATGTATGTTGTCACCTAGAAAATGTTTAAATTTTCATATTTTGGGGGATTTCTGTGTGGGATTGCATATATTAGCTGTGCAACTAAGTTCAACTACAGCATGAAAATTTTTTGCCCATGCAAGATTAGATATGTATCCTTACTGTGTAACAAATGTTACAGCCCTCCCAGATCTTCCAGCCCGGGCTGTTCGCCCAACACGGTGAATATAGTCCTGAAAAAGATCAATAAACATACTAAGGTGCTGTTTTTAGCAATATATAAGAACACACAGAAGAGTTAAAACTGTTAGCAATGTTTACCTCCACAATAATAAAGTGCAACACTTGATTTATTTTACCAACCTTTGAATGAGTGGGAATATCAAAATTTATAACAACATCAACATGGGGAATATCCAACCCCCGACTAGCAACATCTGTGGCAATCAATATGGATCGAGCTTTTGACTTAAACTTGTTTAGCGTACCAAGACGTTTAGACTATAATAAAATTTAAAGACATTGAACAAAAAAGGCACTAAGAACATGCAAAGGGCATCCAAGCAATTACTTGACTCATTTGCCCATGCAATGGAACAGCATGTAAGCCAAGGTTTCTTAGAAGTAATGTTGTTCTAAAAAACACAAATAATACAATTTAAATAAAATGCAAATATTTATAAGAAAATGCAACAAGTATATTAGAAGTTGTTACCTTTGTACATTGTTGCAAGTCCCACAAAATACCATGAAAGAATTTCCAGCAAGATCATTTAATATGCTGACCAAATAACAATCCTAAGATGAACAGATCAATGCGTGTGATTAATTACGAAACATGTAGAGATATACCAAGATGTGGTATTTATAATATAATCACCCACCTTGTATTTGCTTGGTATAAAAATATAACTTTGTACAAGTTTTTCCACTGTTGTATACCTGTAAAAACAATAAATAAATACAATCAGTCTTCCTTGAAATGCGAGGCAATAGTTAGCAAAGAGAGAGCATCCAGCATTTCAGGGGCAGTAACATAGCCAACCAGCCATCCTGATAATAAATCAGTCCAAATTTCAAGTACCCATCTTAGGTTGGCAAATATACACGGCTAAAAACTCTGAGTCTGCGGTTGAACAGGGTGTACAATGTTGTGCGTGCCCACATTGTTAACCGTTGTTGTCAACATTGAACAGTATTGTTGAAAATGAATCCCAGGTGTAACAATATTGTTCTCTGAACAACTCTGAACAATGTGGGCAGCACAACATTGTATGCGTGTATATGGCGGGCATTGAAAATCATTGAAACTTAGAGCTTACTTTGTTGAGACTTCAACTTTAACTGGATCCTGTAATGAGGCCCTTTGAAGTTTCTTAACCTGTAGAGAGGGAGTTGTGATTTATTAGTGCCCTCAAAAAATATAAAATTTCTTATTTGTGAAGTTACCTTTTTTGTCATAGTGGCAGAGAAAAGATATGTTCGTCTTTGTTTTGGAATGACTTTAAGCAACTTGTCAACCTATGGAAGTAGAATCATCAGAATCAAGAATAAAACATGGATGAAATTAATTGTATTGATTTAAAATAAACCATAAATCCTAACTTCTTTCTCAAAGTCCATATTTAAAATTCTGTCAGCCTCATCCATGACCTACAAGATTTCAAAAAAAAAACCTCAGTATTTTGTACAGTGCAATAAACTACTGGAGGAAAGCAATATTAACAGACTTACTAAGAATTTCAAGGGCCTTAAGTTAAATCCTTTTGTGTTTTCAAGGTGATCAACTATTCTTCCAGGTGTTGCTAAAATAAAACAGAATAAGGCTAAGATGTAACTACCATATATTTATGATGTTGTAACTCCTGAAAATATTTTTTCCAGCTGACATTTTTTAATTCTCATGTTGATATTTGCCTACTTACCTACAATTATATGAGGTTTTTTTGCCAGGGCTAATGACTGAGACATCATGTCAATACCACCAACTATAACCGCTGAATAAGGAGACATACAATACCAACTTTTGTATCATCAAATTTTTTTACTAGTATTAAAACACCGCAGGTTTATTGAAAAGCGTGGGACATCTTACAATGAAAACAAATACTTACCACATTTGATACTAATCACAGAACCAAGTGCTTCAAATTGTTCAGATATCTGAAAGGCAAGTTCCCTAAAAAATTCATAACATTAGCAAATACTTTTCATCACTATATCATCGCTATAACTAACATACAGGGCCCTAGATAGACAAATATATATATATATATATATATGTTATTTACCAGATTGGAGGTCCGTATAGGGAAATATTTCCCAAGGTCTCAAAAACAGCCTGAGGCCGAAGGCTGAGGGACATTTTTGAGGCTGAGGGAAATATTTCCCTATACGGGCTGACTAAACTGGTTATAATGGATTGACTTTTTTTCTTGCCGTCCGAATTAATATTTTAGCGTTGGCTCCGGCTTTTGAATCTGGCGCAGTCCATACGGCCTTGTATGGCCTCTTGCGTAGCCAATCAGATTGCAGGAAACACTAAAATATGAATTCGGACCGCAAGAAAAAAATAAATACATTTATCGTACTTGTGGTTATTAGGATTGAATATATTAAATACCTGGTTGGGGTCATAACCAAAGCAAATAATCTTTGTGGGTTTTCTAACAAAGCTTGAAGAATTGGCAAGGCAAATGCCCCTGTTTTACCAGATCCTGTCTCTGCAAGACCAATGATATCCTTTCCTTTGAGAGAAAATACAAAAACTGAAAAACATTTGACTATATATATTTTATTTGACAGACATCATTCCTTAAACCAGTATAATTCTAAATATTATCAGTGTAGTTATGTCTCAAGTTACTGCCTTATATCTAAATTCCTACAACCAACCTTGCAAAGCCAAGGGAATACATTCACGTTGAATTTTTGTAGGATTATTCCAACCGATTTTCCCACATGCTTCACAAAGTACTTCCGTAACTCCCTGTAAAACACGATTTTCGAATTAAAATGACATTAAACACAAAAATAACGAATCCAATAAAGGCAAAATAGTAATTTGACACTCACAAGGGTTTTGAATGTTTCGTTTTGTGTAATATTTTCATCTTTACTTGCATCCTGGATTTCCACATTGGCGGCCATATTGGACTTAAGTAAAGTATTTCGCGACAAAAAAGATGGAAAACGTTCGAACTACTCGTTACTATGGTTACTACGCTTGTCTCCATGGTTACTATTTACCAACGAATATGGCGGCCGAATTTTGCATAGAATACATATAATAAAACTTGTTTTTGTAAAATAAATCTCTGTGGCAGACAAATCTCGATAATTTATAGTGAAATTACTCATTCAAAAAAACAAATGCTTACAGTGACAATCACAAGGTCAAGCCAAATGTTACCTCATTAATTAATCGATGACCGGAAGAAAGATGGAACTATCACAAAAATCTGAGAAAATGAACAGTCTGGTAAAAGAACAGGTACAAAAGCATTCTTAGATATTGATTGTATAATGAGGCCTCAATACCGTGTCAGATTCTTACTGAGTTCCCCATGAAAAACGCCATTTTTATCAACGTTTGAAAAATACACCCGGACATTGTCTTGTTTTCAATCAAGTTCAGTGTAAAAAACTTGATTGAAAACAGATTGAAAACAAGAGTAAAAACAAGTACGGTTATCGGTTTTCCAAAATGGTAAAGCTATATGTGAAAGGTAGTACTGCCAACACTCCCTCTCCGTGTCGGCGTATTATATAGCGTACTATGTTTCTAGCTATGGACGAAATGCTATTTTTGTATTTAAGGTCGACATGATCAAACAGAGTCAGGAGAAACTTCACAATCTTGTTGAAAACATTAACGACTCCGAAAATGAGGTGATCTTTGCAGTTCAAATATAACAATGCTGTGAGATGGTGCTTTAGATCTTTGTCTTTTGAATGTTTAGATTGATCTAAGCACAGTTGAATCAGTAAAAGACATCGTCAAAAAAAGCGAAACCTTGATCGTTCTAGTCCAGGTAAAGTGTTTTCAAACTTTGTAAGGATTTTGTTACCAACCATTTGTCATAGGAAGTTATAGGCATCGAATGGTTATAAGTACCGCATTTCAGTCCAAGCGCTGGATGGAACGAGGTTGCCTTTGTAATCGAATTGATCAGCAGTTCTTGATTCTCACAATATCGTTTTTTGGCCGTAGGTGATCGTCAAAGTACGGAACGAGCTTGGTCATGCGCGCTTAGATTTAGAAAAGGCAAAGAAAGCGAAAAAAATGGTAAGGCAGCAGATAATAACACATGCTGACATGCACATAGCGTCATTTGACTCCTGTAGCTAGAGATTGAATTTTTAGGTGAAAGAAGCGAAGAACAGGTTAGAATGGCTTGAAAAGAGACTAGAAAAGTTGCTTGTAGAGTGTCACGAGAAAGCCAACCATCTGCTAAAATCCGCAACAGTCAGTTCACTTGGTGAATCACTGGCTCAAACACATCTCTCCGGTAACAAAAATGAACGATTCACCCCGTCACAATGCGAGAGACTGTTCTCTGATGTCGGCGGTTACTGTGTTAAAACCCCAGAAGTATGTCACAGTGAAAAACGTAACTGTTATAACGTGACAAAAAACGTCTTAGATATGAGCCAGAGATTGATAGAACAAGGTGAGACGCACATCAAGGCTTGCAAACATACTGTAACTCCACAATCCTATCCCCAAAATAAGAAATCTCTGAAAAAAACGTCTTCACATTCACCAAATTCTTCTCGGTCTAAAAATTGTCAATTCTTATTTCACGTCCGCTTCACTGATCGTTTTCTTAACAGATGATAAAAATTATTTCAATGAAGAAGAAAGTTCTACATCGTTTGGAAATGTTTCATATCCTGATCGTAACGAAACTAAGCATAGCGTTGCAGACGACAATAATTCTTGTACTACAGTTTCTTCTCTAAAAGACTTCAATGACAAACCACGGACAACCATTGTAACGACGAGAGATTCGCAAACTTCCTTGGGTGAAGATTACGACGATGATGTGGAAAAATATTGGAAGTCCGATCATCATAGATTTGACTGGCCCGATAGCAACGTTCAAACGAGGTCTCCAAATTTCATGGCACTCTCTTGGGCTTCCTGTCCAAGATAGCTTTATTGCTAAAGGTACAGCAACGAAACACGAATTATCCACCACATAATACATCACCATACAGTCACATTTCACTTTCACATTGTGTTTTAAAATTTTATGCACCATGGTTTAGAACGGCCAGTCTTTACTCCTGATCTTCCTTGGAAAGAAAAGGCAACTCAGGTCAACAGCGTTCTTGATATACACGTACGTCTTTTATTAATTAATCAAGATTACGACAAGTTACCAAACGTCAAACGTCGATACCAATTGATGACCTCGTTTGTACACAAGCTGGACAATACTTAATCTAAATTTCTCTCCGTCTTTTAGAAAATAGCTCTAGACAAATTGTACGCAAGACTTCACCACATGTATGAGGTGATAGAGAAGGCAACCGAGGCGTCGATAAAACCTGTGCTGAAAAATGACAAGATTGAAGCTCGAATGAGAAATATTGAAAGTGGGTTATATGGTCAATATTTTGATCATAAAAAACTTGGTAATTAATAAAGAGTTTTTACCATATTTTAGGTGCAACAAGAATTCAGAGGGAGATCAGTAAAGACATGGTTAGTGTAGGAGGATTGTTATCGTGATAATAACGCTACTCTGCATGTGAGATCCATCATCGTTGATTCCAGATGAATAAGTGATGGCAAAGACTAGTATCTTGATAACATGTCATCCTTAAATGCTTCATTCCAATGCTCCATTCTTAAAGATCCCAGAAGATAGCGCTCATAAGAAATCCGATGATTTTGAAGAGAAGCTTCCAAAATTAGATCAAGATAATGTTCCTGTGCGCCAAATTGATGCTAAAGGAAAAGGTTCAGTGAAGGTAAACTATTGCTGAGAAATATCCAAAGGCCCATAAAATACTCATGATAAAAAGGTATACAAAGAACTGATATAAAGAATCTACGAGTCGTCTTCAAAGATATGTCTTTGATGAAAACTTTTGAGTACATACGTATTTGTTGTAGATGCCACGTCTAGTTTTTCCTCGGAACTCAAACGTCTGGTGTGCCAGCAAAGCAAGTGCAGGGGGAAGAGTCGTGAAGAAAATCAAGACAAAACCTCCAACACAACAGAGCAAAACACAAGCTATACTTGCCAGGGTAGGTATAGAGACAAAATAGGTACAGGAGAAGGAAGAGTTGTGATCAAGGCCAAACACACAACCCAATACAAATCATACTTGTTGAGGAGTTTTATTGAATGTTTTCACGACATAAAGTAATCTTTATTTTCCACCTTAATCTATACAGAAAATGTTAGAAAACAACGAAGCTAATACCGATGAGATGAAAAAGTAAGTGAACAGCTCGGAATAGAAAAACCTATTATCAGTTATCACCGTTTTCTGATGCCGATGTTATGATGAACCAACCTTGGTAAAAGGTCCATTAATTGTTCCTTTTAGACAAGAGGCTATGATTTGGAGACCTTCCATAGTTTACAAGATGGTCAAAGCAACTAAAGGTGGATATAAAAACCTTGCTGTCTATTGAGAATGAATACGTGTTTTTAAACAAACAATATAATAAATAAAACTTCATTCCAATTTCTGTTCAAAATATTTTCTAGTTCTCAAGATATTCCAGGCGCAATTACAACAATACAATGCCACCCGCAAATGTGATCAGAAATGGAATAGAGTTGAGTGGTTGTTAGGTCCAAATGGCTTACTTTCACCAACGAAAAAGACTGTCATTGACTCATTAAAGGTTATCACGAAAATATTTATTATGACTTGCAGATAAGACAGTTATTTGATAATAAATATTTCAACAGGCTCTGAGTGAACTCCGTTGCTCTGAAGAGGAAGTGGGAGCAGCTATCAAAACATTTGTAAGTCTATTGTCACAGTTTTTTTCTTGGAATAAAAGAGTCTTTAAGAGTTGCAACGTCTGATGAAATTTGAATATTACAGTTGCGCGAAAGCAAAGATCCACGAATTTTGTACGAAGCAAGCAAGGCTTTGATTCTGTCAGGTTTGTGAATATTTTGGGAATCTAACAGAGTTTTGAGGTGAACGAGAGCTTATTAGAGCAACCACTGCAAGAAAACTCCGACAAGCAAGAAGCTGAATGACATTGCATTGTTTCCGTTTCAAGGTCACTGGCATTCCTCAGCTATTGAGATTCTTCAAAATGCACTTAAATTTGGTGAGTTTAAGAAATTCCTTCAGCTCAAACAGAGTATATGCAAGAAAACGATATTGTCTCCTGGCGTCATATCGTGTATCCTTTTCACCTTCTCAGGATCAAAAAGCTTGAAACAAGAAATACTAGATGTTTTGTGTTCTGTCGACAACATACCCTTTTTTGACAAGGTAAAGGGTCGAGGAACTTGTGTCCGACGAGGGGCAATGGAAGAAGCTGATATAAATCTTTATAGATCTTTATAGATAAATCTCTTTCTAGAAAGCTCAACCATTCCAAGAAACCTTAGATGTCTTAGAAGATCTTATCCAAGGCAACGACCCCAGCTTAGCATTTTCCAGCGCGTTATGTTTGGGTAGATTGTTCGTTGTCCATCCCGTTGCCAAAAGATATTTACTTGGCGTTATCAAAACTAATTCATTGATTTCAACACAGCGCTGTCAGGTACCAATGAGTTATTATATCAGACTATCACCACATAATTTAACACAGTGAATCATCGCACATGATATAGCCCAATCGTTTGGTATGTAATTCAACTCGATCAAGTAACCAATCCACAAATGATCAACTTGACATCACTCTCAGCAAGTTATTCATTAACTTTCAGGCCTTGAATGTTTTGGTTCGTCAAATGAACAGTAAAGATAAAATTGTCGTCGAATCTTTGCTACACGAATTAAGCACTTCAGTTAGTTGGAAGGTAATAAACTTAAACGACAACAGTCGCTATCACCAACGGCTGGAATGGAATTGGGCACAGCATCCTTGATAATGAACCTGGTGAGATAGATCTAATGAGATAGAGCCAATATTTCATCGTATTCTCTGCATTTCAGGTTCGCGTACAGGCTTGTGATCTATTGATGTTTGTTGGTGAGGGTTTCACGTCGAAATTTATCTATTATAATCCATAACTAATTCTGTACATTTTAACAAAATAATGTTCTTTTTCTCTCAGGAAATCGTCATGTCCTGGCGAAAGACGTCGATGAGATATTTCAGATCTTAGAGCGACTACTTTGGGATCATGCGCATCAAGTAGTTAGATCAAAAGTTGCAGAATTATTGAATACATTGAGATTAAGAAACAAAGCCTGTAGCCTCGTCCATAGGTACCAAATAAGCGATATCATATTCAGCTGAAATATATCCTCTCTTTCAATGTTTATTTGTGTTTGTTAGGCGTCTTGATGATCCAGAAGATACTGTACGCGCACGAGCGATCATATCAATGGTAAGTTACGACACTTTCCACATGAAAGAAACGATATATTAACATTAATTTCCATTATCCATTTTCCTGTTTTGATACTCCACAGGCGACTTTGGAAATGAAAGGAGAAAAGGAGCTTAAATCTCTTCTGGATATCTTAGCGCTGGACTCCAGTGTTTACGCCAGAATACAGGTCAGTATTTCTTCAAGAAGTATTCATAGATTACCCGATAAAAACCATGGAAATATCTGCATAATTTGCGGTCTAGGCTGTACGGGCGTTCAGCAAATTGAAGTGGGATGATCCGAGAGTTTTAAGGAGTTTGAGGGAAAGAGAAAGAGGTGAAGGAATATTAGCGAGGTATATTGTGGTGATAAATTCATAAATTTGTTCACAAAAGTCCAACACATCCAACAACCATCGTTTTTATCCACAGGGAGGCAAAGAAAGCTCTTGAGCAGTTGACAGGAAAAGGAAAATAGATCTTCTCAAAATAAACATGAAAATTGTTGCACTAAAACACTATAGATATAAACAAAATTTAGACCTACATTAATATAGGTGCAATCGTTTAGTTACATGGACTAACAATGTCAGCTATTAGGAAATTATTTTAATGAATAAACATTATACAAACCTTGTGATGTGACTTATAAAATTTAAACAATATTTTATCAATATTTTATCAATTCAAGGGATTTTATGGTCAATGTTTTAATAAAACAACGAATGGAATGATGAATATATGATAAATAATTTGATCATTTTTATTGATAACTACGTATAGTTATGAATTATTTGAATCAATTGTCATCTATTGTTCACTATCTGACAGTATTTAAGTTATTTGTTATTTGGGTTGATAATGTTGCAATTATCTTTGTTTAACAAGTAAACACTCATTTATTGTTTATTCTGAACATCAGAGGTTGATTCTCACGTCTCACGTCACGGGAGTCATAACTTTATCACCTAGCTAAGTAATAACTTCTTTACGAAATCAATCCAGTGCTAAACACCACATTCAATAATTTATTTACTCACGGACCGAGACGTCATTTCTCCTCTTCGTCTTTTGTATTTTGCTGTAAAATCAAAGAAATTATGTTTGTATTGCTGTAATTTATTGTACAAAACTCGTGCATTGCATATTTCAGAAGGATGTGAGGTGTACCATATCTACACACCTGTTCAATCTCAGGAAAGATCTCTACTATTAATGTATCCAACAACGTATAAGCGAGCTTAAAGAAAAGAAAAAATTAGTAATATTTAAAAATATTCCACGAAAAGGATTAAAAAGACTGGAGTAAAACTAACTTGTTTGTTCAGTTGTTCATATTGTAGCAGTTCAAATATGGCAGTGAGACCTTCGTTGTATTTCTGTTTGCCGAGTAGTTTCACGAGTGGTGCTAAATTTAAGACGAAATACACAGATATACCAATATTGAATACAGCAGTGGAGCAGTTGTAAAGAATGTACTGAGATCATCAATCGACATGAAATAATAGAAATCTTACTTGGAAAAAATCCCAGAAGCTGTCTCAACGTCTTGTCTCTTCTTTCCATTTTGTCTGTCTCAGTTCTAGAGAATTTAAAGAGATTAATACAACCACTCATTTTGTGCGAAAAATTACGGGACTAAGTACAGATCAGCAGTCACGGCCAGACAAACTGTAATACCCAGGCGCTTTTACGCGTTCCCAAGAAAGCAAAACCTGCCCCGGGAGGAGTTTTTTACGCAGTCTCCTTCCAAGCAATCCCAAGTCTGAAGGTTTGGGAGGCGGGTATTAGCTAGTAAAATACAAACCAACCTTGGTGGGTCATTATCAAAGAACACAGCATCTAAGAAAAACACAGAAATGATTAGGAAGGAAGGTAAAACAGAGACAATAATCAACAACAAGAAGCTTTCCAATGTGCAGGCATTTTATCACTGAAGGTTGATAGGCGACAAGGACTCGTTATCTTTGAAAGGCAAAGCAACTGACCTCGGAACATCTGGATAACTGGCACAAAATGATACTCGTGAAGCGCGAGACGTATTTTGTACGCGAGATACCTGCAAAAGCACAACATTCGAGTGTCAATATTTAGTTTGTGGCAAACACTTCCACAGGTGAACTCGCGAAGAACTCAGGAAGACTGAAAATACCTGTCTACAAAATCATCAAAAGTTCGCTGGCCAACAATTCGAAAGCATATCAGAAGATTCAAGCACCAAGCAGGGACTTCGAACAAATGGATGGCTGAAATGAATCAAACATATTATGTTCATGTTATTAGGATTTTTGAATAAGATTAAAATGATTTGCGATTTATTTATTTTAAGAAACATTGAAACTATTCACCGATATAAAGAATGTATTCTGTTACTCCATTCAATTGCAAAATAGGACTGGGCTTTACGTTTGCATCTAAAAAAGAAAAGCACAGAATTTTCAGAATCATCTCTTTAAACACTGATCATGTTAGTCCTGGAAAACAAAAAATCTTCATATTAGGCAAGATTTTTAGATGAAAGAATCCCAGATGTATTCACAATCTCTTCACAAGACTGCAGGTACCTTGAGATTCTTTTGACGTCTTTCTTTTAAATTTCTTCCTATAAATTTTCATAGAGAGAACTCTGAGAGAATGATTCATGATAACAGAAAATTACTTTAATGTGTCCTAACCTGATGTCTTTCGTATCGGGAGTGCCATCCTAAAAATATTCAAGAAACAATAAAAGACAAAATCATCACGCATAAGAGGCCTCAATAACAAAATGCTCTATATCAAATTATCAATACCTTATTACCAGTCCCTTGAGCTGTCTGGCCGCGGTATTCTTTGCGCTGCATGTTGGGCGAACCCGAAACTGGAGTGCTCCTACCGGATGGAGGTCTGGTGGAAAAGATCAAAATGCACTTCTTTATTAGCAGTTTACAGAGAGGTCGAAACTGGACTGCGATGACGAGGTCATTTTACGAGGTATATTGATCATGATAAACCCAATACTCACTTTGTAGATGCCAAAAATGAATGTAGGAAGGTTTCAAGATTTTGGCCTTTCTAAAATTACAAAATTTTAGTCCAGAAAACATATAAATTAAATCCTGTTTTTTTTTAAGCAAAGGTTGGCTTCCTTACCTCCTTCTTCGTTCTTAGTTTTGTCGCAACAGATTTTAGTTTTTTTCCTAAAACAAAGAGCACAATAATATCCACAATCTCATTCGAAATCCTTCACTGTCACTACTATCTGGCTCCGTACCTGCCACTTGACCGACAGTGTCTGGTGTGAACATGTTTGTGAACTCCTTATCAGGAGACAAAAAACGAAACAACAACGCGCTTCCTCTGGTCAAAGGATTGCGAACTAGATCCTAGAAAGAGAAGAATTTTCCTTTATTTTCCAGAATGAATGCGTGAAAATTAATTTGATCTGCCTCCATTATTATCGTGTAATAATAAAAGCCAATTATTTTACCTGCAAATATTGTTTAAATGAATTGCGATATTTTTCGAAAATCTCAGTCGCCTGTTTGGATGACAAAGTTGAGTTTCGTTTTGACGGTAAACCAGCCCCGCCAAAATACCCTGAAATGAAAAAAAATACAGTTGAAACGTCGGCTCAAAGTTTTTCTAACCACAAGAGAAAAACCGAATTCATCTTTTGTGAAAAATCTCTTCAAAAATCGCCCTGTTCTTAAGTTGAAGAATTTTCACGATATTGATGAAAACCTACCATGAAATTCCCTCAGCTTACTGTGCAAGACGTAAAATTCGTGGTGTTGTCTGCAAAAGAAAGAAAAAGAAAAAGCGTTTTTACAAAACAGATATACATTTTAAAACTTGAACCTAGTAGTTAGTGTTTAGCGGTACCACATTGAATGTCAGAGGCTAAGTTTACGAACCTCTTGACGTCCCATCTGTTCATATTTTCATTCGATTCTGACTCACACACAGATATTATATACGATACCATCTAAAAATTTAGTCATTTAAGGTTGAATATACCATATTCCGGTATATTTGACATTAATAAGGTTGAATATACCATATTGTTGTTAATAGTACAAGAAATCTTGGAAATCAAAACATAACATGAAGACACAACAGTAGAGCCTACCTCTTTAGAGCCATGATGGTTGAAAGCTACTTTTGGTATTGAAATAATCCAATCACTCATATCACGTACAGTTAACATTGTGTCTGGTAATTCCAAGGCTTCATCAATATCAATAGGATCAAGCATCGCATCCTGTGTGGTTTGAAATGAGGTTATCTTACAAACTAGTTAAAAAAAATTACATTGACAGTGATCTTCACGAGTTTGCAGGTGAAAAAATCTTACCGAGGCTTCATCAATGATAATGTCAAACGGATCATCTTCAATCATTTTGAAATGTCCTTCTTGAGCTGAACATAAGACAGGATACAGAACTCTGGTGGACAAGTTTATTAAATTTGAAAATACTTGGAGAGGAATACTCCTTCACCTGTAGGCTAGCATACCTTTAGGCAATGATAATTTATCTTTAAAACCTTTCACTAATTTCTTCCCAATTGGTTCACCAAATTTCTTTTTTTGAGTCCTGGAGAAAAAATGACATATGGTTAGAATCCATAACACAGTTTTAGACCTTAGTTGAAGCATACCTTGGAGTTGGTTTCATCGTTGGCTTCTCACTGTCTCTATTACCACAAATCATATTAAAATACTACAAAGAAACAAGAATAGCATTTCAAAAACAGTTTTGGTATCTTACTTAAAAATATCTCTCAAACGAAAATAAAAAAGATCTGTGGTCATTTTTCAACTCTAAAGATGAATTTATGTGAAGGATGGTTTTAAAGTCGGTGAGATGTCAATAAAGGCCAGTTAATAAATTATCCTTACTTCATCACTTTGATGAAATAATGGCAGATATATGTGTTCCAGTTGATCAAAAGCATGTTCATAAGCCCTGTGGGATGGAATATAATTCATTTTTAAAATGATTGCATTTTGGAGAACACATTTTGTGTCATTGTCAAACTAAAATCTTACTTGTAAAGAGGGGTTGCCATTTCTGGTTTTGTTATTTGGTCTGAGGTCGACTGTACAACTGCAATAATATAAATATATTCTTAAATAGTCTGCTCACAAGAAGAATCTATATGTCTGTCGGACTAACTGGTAAACTTAAAATTGTGTACTGGTAAAAAGTTATTAAAATATCTATACTTTACAAATTGCAAATGATGTTGGGGGTAAGATACTCACCTTTCTTAAGACTATCCACAATACTTGGATGAAAAGGTATAAAATCTGGTGCACCCCTCACAAAATATTTGTTGTATATACTCTTTGCCTAAACAGGAGATAAATGTTTGAGATGATTATCTGAAAAATATCAATATATTAAATCAACTCTAATTTACTTTTAAAATAAATTAAAGTCAAACTGATATAAACAAACCTCCTTGAGTAATTCCTTTTTGTCATCTTCAGTTAAATCCGGAACAAGGCTGCGTTTATTAAAATCATCTGAAAAAAAGTACCATAAAAAACCACACCTTGTTTAAACATCCAATATTCACATCTACAAGCAAAACTGGATCAAGAATTTCACTCACCTAATGATAGACAAAATTGTAAAATATTCAATGATGCTTGACTTTTCATGAATTTTATAAAACGAAATAAAACAGATGGAGTGTTGATAATTTGTGGCATTGTTGAATGAAGTGCCTGGAAGAAAATCATTGAAGAGTCATTTAGAACAGGAAATATGACCATGATGTGGTGGGATTACTTGTAAAAGAGTTTTATTTATTAATTCATACATGAAAAGGTGTTCTTCCTCTTGGCTTTGCAAATTCTGCCAACGCTTCCACTTCATCTGTTTGTGGGTCTAAAGGTTCTTCCATCTAGAAAACAAAAAAAATAGAATTCGAACAATACAATAGAACTGCATAAAGATCAGAACAGCCAGGACAATGCTACTTACAGATTCTTCATCTAGTATGACAAGTAGAATCTGATTTACAAAATCCTACAAAAAAGAAAACAATGAACTTTATTAGAGCTAGGAAGCAGTCATGTTTCCTACAGTCAAAATACCTGAAAAATTCCCAAGAGAAAGATGTGTTGAGAAAAAATGAGATGATTTACAAACCGGTTCAACAAGGGTATCTATCCCAGTTGTGAAAACAGCATACACCAACAGCTCTCGAAACAGCCCACAAGTACTTCTGCAAAAAATGCCACACAATCAAGTAACATGGACAAATAAAGTAGAAAATGGTTAAAAAAACAGAAGATTTATAGTTTTGACCAAAGAGACTGTTGAAAAGGGATATTTACCTGGAGCCCATGGCAGGTGAAGGAAGTAAAAATGGTAGCAACGACTCCACCAATTGTCTCTGATACTGTAATTCACTTGATCTACTGTGCAAAGCTATGTGCATATCCTCTCCTAATTCTTCTAAAACTAAAGATGATGTGTCTCTAAAATCACTGTCAGGGTCTGAAACACAATTTAAAAAATATTAGCTTTAAGACAATGGTATATCATGTTTCCAGGGTAATATTTAAAATCATAGCTAAGTCCACTTGACTGAACTTACTTTCCCTTAATTTCCTTCTAACTTTAAGATATGAATCCAAATGTTGTAAAGCATTCTTGATTAGCTTATCCAGCACCAGAGTTGGGATATCAATCTGAAACATCACAAAGAGAATATTGGATGAAATGTCCTCATGATTGTAAAATGCTTAGTATTTCAGGATAACTTGCCTTTTTTAATCTTCGATATATCACTGCAAATATGAATCTTAAGGTAGTTCTAAGTTCATCTACAAATCTTTCATCAGAACTCATTTTTTCCCTGCAATAAAAGCTCCACAGTGAACACAGTTTATTAATCATAAAGTTACAAAGCAACATCTTACCTGTACCAATGGTAGACATAATTTTCTAAAAGTAGATCTAAAAACTAAAAAAAAATGAAAATGAACTAATAATATACAATGAACTAAAATTTATTTGGTCTCAACACTTTATTACATAGTGTTTTGTTTCAAAATTCCCACCTCTTCAATGGCAGTATCAATTGCTTTATTCAATGTAAGATTTCTCCAAGGCTACAAAATAAATATAAACCTACCATTATACACCAGAATTGCTATATATTCTATATCCATTTACCAGATAGTGGCCAGAGAACAGCATTGGTACTAAATACTATTATATATATATGTAGCTGCAACAAAACACACTCTGCAGACTACAGGCAAAATAATGCAGAAGTTCCCTGACATTCTGTGATTCAAAAAGAGCCCACCTCTAAGTCTACATTTGATATTTCTGACCTGAAACAATAAAATGGGTGGTATAAATCAAAATGAGATAATGTTCTTTCAACACAAAATGCAATTTATTTCTGATATTTTTTACCTGTGTCTTTGGCATTTCAACATTTGACATACAGAACAAATATTTAATGCTGTACTCTGGTTATCACCAGGCTAACAGAAAAAAGAGGGAGATTATGCAAGTTATAATCATGAATTTGATTGTGAGAAAATCTGTGAGATAAGATAAAATAATGACAATTACTTTACCCCACCTTTTTACGAGGTTTGTACAAAAACAAGAGGCTGGGAAATAGTGGAACATGGCTAAAATAAAAAGTTAAATGATGTATGAACCCTTGAACAGTGAAAGAGAAAACTATTCTAATAGAATGACTTTCAATTTATTCAGTCCGTGGCAGACACTTTATTAAATATTAGGGGGTGGGGGTATTGCCTTTAACATAAAAAAATCTAAGGAGATTATAGGCATGTTCCTGGTTGTACCAGGTAAATATGTTTATGCAGATGCTTACCATATAACAACATATGCCACAATACTTCCCACTAGAACTGCCCATAAGCATGTTAAGAGACTGAAATACCTAACAAAATTCAATGATACATCATGCATCATTAAATAAATATCAACCTCCATTCTTCATTAAAATCACAAGGAATGGTTGTTCAAAGATGGTTGGTTTAAATTCATTTTATTTTCAATAGTTATGTTTATAATATTTACTTTCAACTGTTCAGTCTTCATTAGGTATCATTATCAATTATCAAATATTAAAAATATGATACACAGAAGAATGGATCTTTGGACATCATTAGTAGGTTTGTACAGTTTCTACAATAGCCCGTACTTTTACACAAGACTATGTACAACTTGAACAAGCAAAAAGAGCAAAATTTCTATTGATACATGACATTCAAAAGTTCAAAACACTGACAAGACTATTAAATTGTTGAGAAACATTTCAAACCTACCTGAACAACAGGCAGCTGAGGATCAACAGCGTGAAGAAAGATCCAATAATTACAGGCTGTATGCCTAAAACCTCGCGAACTATTTCTTCTTTCTCTTTGTTTTGCCTACTGGCTGAAAAGCGGAATTCCACATTCTCCGCCATCTTGAATTTGACCGAACTGGGAGCGCTGGAGACCTGGAAACGAAGAGGAAGAAGAAGCAGCCTGGGAGAGTTTCAAACGTGCAATAATAATGTAAACAGATATTACAATCAAGTTTGTAAACTATGTATAAAAAGCAAGTCAACGATGATACGAAGCATGCTTTTTCGTGAGGGGTGTGACTTGTCGCCCATAGCATCAGTTACCAGACTCTGGTACATCTTATCCCAGCCCCCAACTAATCCATCGCTTGCCCTTGCCCTCCTCAGTTCCCCCACAACCCACAGTTGTTCCCTATACAGATGTAAGATACCAAATAACTCCCACTTAAAAGACCCTACCCTCCTCAATAACCCCCCTCTTTAATGTTAATATTGATACAAAACGTCTAGAATCACCATTGTTTGTGATTGTTACTTTTTATTTATTTTCCCCGTTATACACACAAAAAGCTGATAAAGTATATCCATATGACGAAATATTTCACGAAAAACATAAGTGCAGTTTTAGAGAACCGCGTGCTTAAATACATGCTTAAGAATAAAGACACGGAAGTTTTAAACGATATTACTAAAACAGGTTTATGAAGAGTATAATGTATATTATATAACGTTGTTTCATGACATGTATAAAATAAAAAGGATTACAGGGCTTTTAGCGTCCAACAGCTGTGAGTTCGCGAGCCATTTGGCAAGAGACACATGGAGAGCAACAGCTGACACACAAAGCATCATTGCAGAGCGTACCCTGAAAATAATTCACAAAAGTAAAATATTTCAGCTATGATTGAAAAGTGTTTTGTAAACTTGCGAAACGGAATTGTTACGGAAATGAAATTCTTTCAAATGATTCCATGAGGTAGAAAGTTAAATATTTTCATTCAACTTTCGAGTCTAATACTGTTCAGAGCCGGAGGTCGTATGAAAAGGTAATTAACTCTTTGTCTAGCTAGTAACAGTATTTAGCTTTAAAACGTAGTAAAGAATTTTATACAACAGTGATTAAAACTGAAGATGATGATATTGAAGAAGAGACAAACCTGAATGCCGTTTTCAGTCCTCAATTTGACTCGCATCGCCAGCAGTGCTCCAGGGCAACACAGCGGGAAACAGCATCCTTCACCCATACGTTGTGAAAGACTTATCATAAAACAACATGGACAACACCAGCCAAACAAACCTAAAACGACATTAATTCATTTTCGTCAAGAGCGTCTTTTACACGTCACTGTTTCCACAGGCGACAAATTTTAAGCTTACAATCTGAACTAGCTATGAAGTTTCCTAGGCTATGCCTATGGAAGTTCATCTAACTTACATGACTTGATATCTTCAAAACATCCGAAAACACCTGACGACCAATCGCGTGGAGCAGCACCAGGCTGGCTTGTTACCACTGTTGTAACTTGAGTTGCCATTGTCGTTCAAATAAACTGTATATAGTGTCATAAAAAGAAGACAACTTCGTTTAACAGAGACAGAGTATGTTGACTATGTTGAAATGTTTTGTAAGCATGGAAACTTTAAACTTTGAACAAATAAAATGCAAATTGAATATTAATGTGAAAAGAAAACAGTATTCAAAAAAAATTTTAGTTGCCAGGCGCTGAGCCGGGACAAACCAATTAAATACTTTGAAATTTCTATTAACAGGCGGCCAGAATCGATACAATTTCATCAGTTTCGTAGTCTCATCATGAACGTTACACTTTTCTTCACAATGCGAGCAAATGCGTTTAATTGCGTCCAAGGACAAGGTATAATAATATCACTCTATAATTTCATTTATCGAACAAAACTATCTGACAGCCATTCTATTGAACCTAGAGATCCTCTGATTTGTACGCCATTTACTTGCCTTTTTTAACGGAAGATAAAAAATAGGATTATAAGACGTTTGCCACTGTCAATAATACCGGTTCGGGCATGAACGAAATGTGAATATTGTATGGCCTATGGCCTATGGGTACCCGCTAGCGAGTTAGTGAAAATGCATTACAAAATACAAAATTGTCTTTGTAAAAATTTACGGCAAATTTCAGGCAATTAGTTAAACAGTGAACTTGTTTCTTCACCGACTGTGAGCACTGAGCAGAGCATTTTTTGGCCAGACAGGTACCTACAGTTTGAAACATCTGTGCAGACGTGAACTCATTAGGTTTTTTAACCGTTAGAAGAGCGTTTTTAACAGGATTTTTTAAACGCGGGAATAAAGAAACTTAAAGGGTGCACATTGCTTTAAGAAAACGCATTCCCTTATTGCACATTTTACGTCTAAAACGGCTGTAAAACAGAAATATCGTACACAACAGTAACACGATATCGTAAGTACCCGACATAATCGCTAACAAATATTTGCCGTTTGCACGAAAAATAGACTTCGGCGCGCAGCTCCAGAAGCAAAGGGTATTCGACTTAAAGGTTTTACTAAGCATATAAATGTTATATTGTTGGTTGCCCACTTAAAATTATATTAAAATGTTGATCTATTATCCCGATCAAACAAAGCAGGGTGTGCATTTATTAAATATGCCAGTTTTCAAAGTGGGAAAATTTTAAATTCTCGCAACCGTCCACTATTTCTTTTTTCTATTTCACTTCAAGGTTCCTCGTTAGGTTAAATATTAAAAGCTACCAACCTTGTCTAGACTTGTTCGAGTCTGTACTGGTCCAAAAAGCGAAGTTTTGTGCCAATAAAATTGATGCGAACCTTGAGCTTCTCTGCAACCGGTATTGATTTTCGTCAAAATCCGTTGCTAGGCAACCCTATAAATACGTAAATACAAATTAACACATGCCAATTTTGTTATGCTGAAGAAGAAAAGATCATGAAACACACCTGTCATAGTCTGGGATGATAGTATTGTAAAAGTATCTCCAATTATTGCCCCGTACATCCATGCTACCAAAAGGTCACCAGTTAAACGTCTTGGTAGAACCACAGTTAATGAAACTGGCTGTCAGACAAATTGATTGCTGAACGAGCCATACAAATATGTTATTATGTTGTGTTTGATCAGTTAACCTCACGCATCCATTTTCAGCCGTTATTGAATATCAAAAAATTCATTTAATAGTTTTACCTGAATAAAGGCATGATACTAATTTAGGAAATCCAGTGAGTAACTTTTTATTTCGGCGGGCTATATAAAAACTAACATGAAGGATTACACTTAAAGTCTCAAAGATATATATAGATTTGAGTACTGTTACTATAGGATAGAAAAAGATCGTAAATAATTTAACACTTACATGTGCTTGAAGTTAATCCAAACATACTAAAAACTACAACGATATAAGTTTGTTTTTAAATGAAATCTAAATTGAAACTGAGCAACCGGAGGAAAGTATACTCTATTGGTTTTGTACTTAATACTAAATATTTATTTTTTGTTCACTTCGTCTTCGGTGAAACCTTAAAAAAACCCCGGCTACTCTTTGTCTGGCCTCTCAACCTCTCTGTCTTGGGTGCTCCTGTCATAATCTTTGAGGATCATTGAGGCACACAAGCCCCTCCACCGCGTCAAGGTGGTTGCCGAAGGAGGGGAGAGGCCTTCTTAATCTACGATGATCTTGATAAAAATCACGTCATCTTTGATATACTGACGATTATCCAAATGATCAATCGGCATAAACAATGGGGAACCACTGGCGATGTTCATATCAGACCTTGGGCGTTGAAAAGAGGAACTTTGGGGGTCAGAATGAAACGCATCGACCATGTGATCACCGTTACCTTGATCCAAGAGCATCATGGTAATCTTCTTTTGAAACGGCCAGGTTTGAAGGGCGTCATAATCACCTTTTAAGAAACGTTCAATGTTTTAGTAAATGTTAGAAGTGGTGATCTCAATGTGAGAGTAATAATATTTCTGTTTCCAGTGATATGAATGAAAAATATTTCGATTCACGTAGTTCAACTCACCTTTCATGACCACAAAGAACAAGGACAAATGCGATCCTTTTCCAAATCCATCTCCGTTCATATAGATCTTTGCACACATTTTATACCCGTACTGAGCGCTGTAGAAATGTGGACTATACAAGGCCGTCTTCACTCCATTGATAGCATCCTGACGTTTTCTTTGATATCCTTCAATCTTCCACAGTAAGGTACCATTGTAACTATGGATACGTTGTTGTGCACTTGGTCCTCGTTGCGATTCCAAGTCGGTGATTTTTACTGTATTCAGAGCAAGAGCTTCATCGACTTGATCAGCTCTGCTTCGAAAACGTTCAAAATGTAAAGATTTCTCCCTCAATTCTCGTTCCAATGTTATAAGTCGTTCACGTAAATTCCCTGATTCAGTGGACAGATCCCGAACTTTCCCCACCAGCTCATGAAAATCCCTTTCTATCCCTGCATCACCCTGACCGTTTGACTCCAAACCTTCAACTCGTCTTTCAAGACCAGTCACTTTCTCGACAAGCAGGACAAATTTTTCAGCGACGCCAGAACGAACCTCGGTGATGTCGCTTCGTATTTTCTGCATGATACCGGTGAATTCCGGACGGGGAATATAGTCTTTGAGTTGGGAAGCAAAAGTAAATACGAACTGCAGTAGAAGACGAACATGATCGATGATCCTGTTGCTCATATGTTGCTCTAACTCTTTCCGTTTCACAATCTGCAAATTATAAATATTTTATGTAAGAAATTGATTGATAGTACCCATAAATTTTTTATTTTTACAATACACATTTGAAGAAATCTTAAAGAATTCTTTATCACATGTGTGTGAATGTGGTTGTTTGGGTATTTTCAATTGTGCAGTGGGAGGATAGAATAGATTAATTACCTGAAAATACAACAAAAATTTTGATGACTCGAGCAAAGTTCCTCGCTTTGAGCCGAGGAAATATATTTTGTCGATATGGAATCCGGCTATCTTGCACGAGATAGTCCAAAACTTAGTGTATTATCATTATTGCAAATTATTCATTCAAAACAAATCGCATTCATGCATAAATACAAACAGAATCATGAGGGCAAATATGCAATGAACTTAGAAGAAAATCAGCAAACTATTACCTCCTGATTACAGCCCACAGCCTTGAAAATACACTCTCCCGGAATTTCATCACAAACCAACTTTTTGTGTTCTTCAAGGTCTCTTCGTAGAACTTTTTGTTTACAATATTTGCAAGTGACAGGTGCAGCTTCACAGCTCGTAGCGACGTGTTCCTGCAGGGAGGATGAGTTTGGCTTATCATGAGTTCGAAGAAAAAACTACGCAACCAGTTCCCTGAATTTGCTTCATACCAGTTGCTTGTCGCAAGAAAAACAGCCGTAATCGTTGGGTAAATTTCCCAAGGACCAAGACATGGGCTTATAATCATTGTGAATATTTTACCTCAGGTATGCAATGAGAATATGACCGCGCTTCAGTAACCAACTGTCTGGTACGTTCCTCATGTATATTTAAAACTGAGTGTTAATTTCGCTGCAGTTGCTTAGTTACCTTCATCGAGGCAAATGCAACATCTTTACGACAATATTGACAGCTAGCACTCCGATATTCACATTCCTTCTTCAAATGTTCACCCAAGTGAGAGCGTTTGATTTTATTCTTGCACTGGGAATGGACACATTGTATAATTGCATGTTCGCAGACCTGAGAATGGATCTAAATAAAAAAAATCATAATCGATTTTATATAGCCAGGCTGTTAGTTAGGAATGGAAAATATTAAAAACTGGCAGTTCTACAGATATCTTGGAATCAATCTTTCATCTCAAGTTATAAACTTCAAGATTGCAGCTATTAAATTGCGCCATTCTGTAGTACTATTTACAAACACAGCTTTCTCCATTTCTCTAGCCGCACGCTCACCTCTAGTTTATCGTAGCTAGAAGTCCACGTGCAATCGGGATTTGCACAATGTATTTCAAGACTATTAAGCTCACGTTTTGTGAAAGCATCAGAAAATGCCTAAAAAAGAAAATAAAGGCGTTATCATCACGATTGTGCCCAGGCGAAGCGCTTCAGATTCCGAAACTTTGAAAAGCAGCACGCACTTTTTCTTTACTTAGTTCTTCACCATCTTCAGGACATCTTGGAGTTGAACTCCTGAGAAAGAATTATTTTTTTAGAAAAAACCTGCCGTATTACATAAAGTAACCCATTTCATCTTCACGTTTCACCGTCGTCATTTCATGAACATAATGATTTTCAAGCGATAATATGACGACAGTTGCTAAAATATACAACTTTCTCGTGATGTCATTTCACTTGTCATGGTACCATGATAAGAACAATTTTCATCAAATCGCCTTACCCAAGCAAGGTTTCAAAACACGACAGACACATGAGATGACCACAGATGGTCTGCACTGGTTCGAACAACAGGAAATGACAAATAATGCAGATGAACTTCGAGTCAATTCTCTTTCGGTCTCCGTCCGTAATTTTCGTCCCAGTCATTCTAGAAATATGAAATTGTTTCATATCTAGTAACAATAATTTGATTATATTTCTGAGCTAGGTATTAAATACAATCAGGCAAACATTTGCAGAGTAAGTTAGAGGCGTAGCCAGGATTTTAGGGAAGGAGGGGGCCAGCAGTGTGACTCGAGACAAGATTCATGCTAAATATTTCCTGGGAAAGCCCTAGCTAAGCCTCTAATTTTGTATAAAAAGGTAATATTCAAGAGGTGTGGCTTTCGGTTAACAATACACAATAATAGATTGACTTGGTACATCAGCTAATACAATACATCCATACTTACAGCAGATACATTGAAACCCCGTAGTGGAAAGATGTTCCCGTCTGAGATGATCACGGGTCATCTCACATATTTCATTCTAATAAGTTCTAACTAGTCCTATTCGATTTCAAAATTGCATGTTAGCTAAGATTGTTCAGAAAGATTGTTCGTACATTTCCCATGGAATTGGAATCTCCTGCGTTGATACTGTATAACCATGCAACGATAACCAGCGACAGCGTGTCTACCAGTGGAAACTACCATGTTCATCGTATCATGGCCTTGAGGCTAAGTCCATATCAGTCATTAAACTAACCATATTTTTTCCTCTTACTTGTTTCAAAAGAAAGAAAACGTCCACTGGCGTGTTTTCGTAGGTTTCTGTCGCTGCGTTTGATGATAACTGGTGAAACATGACTGGTGAAACATAAGTTATTCATAAGTGAATGGGGATATAATAAAAAAGACACTAATAACATATTTTTCAAAGACATAGATTTTGGCATAACTCAAGCATGCTTGGGAGGAATTAATCGGTCTTTAAAAACATCTTGGTCATCTTTCTTTCGCAATTTTTGCCAAAACATGCAGAATGCCATTCATAGCCTAAATAGCATAAACAAGATTTTCGCCCGAGGTAAAATTTGCAAACCCAAGCTGAAAATTCAGAGGAAATACTTGTATGGAATAATATGAAGGTTTCTCTTTCATTGCTTCAACGAGCCTCTTCCAAGTCAACTTTTAAAATTCAATTGTTTGGCCCATATAAAATCGTCAGCTCAGCAATTTCTCCTGTGCAAGAGGGGTTTCCCCTACTAAGATTCAGGCTCTCCAAATTTTCGTCGTTCTTCCATCTTCACAAATGTTTGCGAGAAAATATTAAATAAAAAGTTGCTTACATATCGATGCTTCGTTGTAATCAAGTTTCTACAATGTATGACAACTTTCCTTAATTAACGTCCTTCGCTCTCCAAGCTGCAGCATTGAACTGGTCATGACTTGCTTGTGCAGGGATTAATATTGTTGACGAAATACGGAGAGAAGGCCTGGGTACCGGGAACTATGTTGATATTTATCAGAGAACAAAATCTAGTTTTTATTTTGATATTCTCAGAGAACAAAACGTGAAAAATGTTCAAAGTCTATGTACGCTTTCTACCTGAACAAGAAAACTTGCACTTAATTCTGTTCTGTGAGACGGATTATGTTTCATTACTACGTCATAAAAGAATTAATTATATTCTATTGTCGATGAAAAACGCTGACTTGCTTTTTAGTTTGCCCAGGGCACAGTGTAAACCAGCTCCTTCCTTTTACAGGTTCAAGGTTTACTTTTTGCAAATTTTTATTACACTCGAGTCCTGCTTTGTACAAGTGGCTGAAGATAAATTCTGGATAAAATTTGCCTCCAAAAGTGTTGAATATTAACCATTACTTGTTAGGTGGAAAGGAAACTTAAAATATAATTAAAGATGGATGGACAAATGATTGCCAAAAATGACTAACCAGTTAACTTCTTTAAGGTTCTTTAATTCAGGAGTATTAGGTCAATGTTGCAACACAGCCACAACTCTTCCCTTGTCAGCATGGGATTCTCAAAAGCAGAATGTCAAGGCATATTTACAATATTCATATAAAGATGAACAATACGTCCACAACTTTGCCCAAGGAAAAGCAGACCAATTGAGGGCATTGCGCCTGAATATACTTGCTTCCATGGGAATACAAATTGCCTGCAAGCTTCCTCGTTGTTTCACCAGCGGCGAAGATGGTAATGACAATTTTTTCTTGTATGTGGTACTTCCAACAACTTGCCACACTGGTGAGCAAAATGTGGACAAGATGCACTCTATGCAACCCTGCCAGCAGATACAGATTATTCCTTCTCCAAGATTCAGGAAAAATTCCAAGAAAATTTGATGCCAAAGATAAGCCAACAGAGCTGTAACCCCACTGATGTTTGGATATCAAGGATATTTCAGTCGTGGCAACTCAAATCCTTGCAAAAATACCTAACCTTCTGTCCTATATAAAATTCTGCTAACATTTGCAATCTGAACATTTATATTATCTCAGAAGCAATATTTGATACTTTGTTAGATATTTCCCTTCTTTTTTCGCACTAGTGGTAATATGCCAAATTTAGCCCATCAGACAAGAGAATCAAGCGGCGTTATGACTTGGAATATTTTCTTACCAGACCTTCGTGCAATAAAAGTATGCAAGTATTGAATTGTATATACGAAGTATGTGTCGTGAACTAAATGGTTGAATGTGTTAACAAAGTGAATAATAGGTCTATATACTCTATAATATAAGATTTCATTCGAAAATCTCCCGTTTGCCGCCAAATCGTCGTCAAGTAGGGACAATGTATCGATTGCATGGCTAAAATTGGCTACACCTCGTCGATTTTACTACGATTTTAAAACAAAATCGTGATATAATGTATCAGCCCAATATCTTTGAAAACAATAATTTAGTTCTACTAAAGCATGCAATGACATAAAAGGAAATAAAGGAATTTAGGTTTATATTAAGTAAACAAAATCTCGTTGTAGGTAATTAAACCCAGACTTCACTATTTCACATGCACCATTTGAAGCTCGCCTGACCTCGGACTAATAACCAAATAACATAAACATAATATAACAAACATAAACAATCTGATTTGCTCCTTACTTTTTGCATAAATTCTTTGTGAGATGGGAAATATTTTACCAGCAATATCCAGCAATATCTTCGCTTCGGTTAAATTTTGGCGCCAACGTTTTGACCTTTGACCAGGCACCAGGCCACACCAGGCTTCCTGGTTTTACTGATGACAAATTCTGGCTTTTCTCATTCCTTACAAACCATCTTTTATAAAACACGAGCATCACTCAGAACAAGTAGGAATAAAAATGTTTCCTACAACGAATACAAATCACAACAAAGTAAATTTGGAAGAGAATTTTCGCAAAGAATCTCGTGATGAGCAACATACCAAATAATAATTATAACACTTAGGATCACCCAGGCCACATATCGCTTTGTAAGTTAGCAAAGACATTTATTGCTTACAAAAAAGGTAGTACTCATAATATGACATCATATCCGTACTACAAAATAAACTTGGCACTAATTAAAAATACGTTCTTTGCGAGGAAAACATGTTTATATATGCATAGTTGCGAAAGAAATGCCAGAGTTAGGAGGAGGAACAAAGACTTTATCGGCCAAGGATATCCAACTCTCTGGACATTTGACAAAGAGCACATGGACCACAGCATTCAACAACGATCGCATCATTACACAAATCACCCTAAAAAGAGAAACGGAATGGTCACTTTGTTGGGTAAGTAAGTTGTCCCAACTACTTGCCTCCAAAGCATGCAACAAACAGATCCCTGACGAATATTAAAGAGAATTTCAAATGCAGAAGATCGCTGGACTACTTTGATGGCTATGGTCATGGGGAATATTAATCTCAATTCCGGGAACATCAATTTCACGGCTACCCCTGAAGACCCCTGGGTTTAGGATACGATATATATATATACCTGGATGTTCTGTTCTCCTCGCAACTTAGCTCGCATGGCCAGCAGAGCTCCTGGACAGCAGAGCGGGAACAAACAGCTTTCTCCCATACGTGTGGCAACTTGAATTGCAAGACAGCAACTGCAACAACATCCACAAAGACCTGAAAGATAGATTAGAGGGCGTTAATGCGTTGTACGTTTGTACCAAGGGTAGATAGTGTATTCAAAAGATAGTTAATATTCGTATATTTCGTGTACATACAGGTCTTTATGTCATCAAAACACGAGAAAAGACTACTGTTCCAATTTCGCAGACCACCAGGTTGGGTTGTGACCGTGACAGTTTGAGTAGAGAACTGTGTTGCCATATCTAAAAAACAAGCAGCTACAGTATCGATTTGTTACCCGAAATATTACCAGAAATAAACATGTTTAGATATATTTTTGTGCGTCATTGCTGTCTTCTTATGTTAGGTTTAAGAAAAAGGTTTTGTGACTGTACTCCAAATAATTATATATGCGCTATGACTATCTACGCATTCACAACTTATCCACTTCTAAGGTCTATTAAAGGCAAGAAACTGCACACAGTCACAAAATCGCAGCAGGAACCGTGTGAAATGGCCAACGTATAAACAACAATCACGGCTGCCTTGTGTATAGTGAATTTGGGAGTTAACCAGGTCCATTATCTTTTTCGCGATGCATAATGCATACCTTTCATGTAAATACAACAAATTACACAAATTGCTGAAATTCGAACAACTTGTAATTGGTTTTCTAATTGCAATTTAGGTAGTGCTTTCGAACTGTGTCTGTGATAATTTACTAATTTTCTCAGTTCACAATGTAGGTAAATTCAGGTGATGAAGTTACTTCAAAGGTATTCGCCTCGATATGTAACATCTGCTACGAAACAAAGTGTTTTGATGCATCTTTCAACACACAGGCGTGCAATATCACGCTGGTTTATGAATTTAAAGAAAAAACAAAATAAATCATTTAAAGTGCATATCGTAAATAATGCAATACGTTGAATTGTATTTCGCTTAGCACATTAAAATTTAAGACCCCAATATATAGTCAGCGTTGCAGGCTAAGCGGCAGTCTACTTTTTACGAAATGAAAGTTGCAAATTATTACACGGTTGCAAATTATTACACGGTCGCAATTTGAGCAGCCAAAGTTGAAACGCTGTATATAAAAATCCCTAATCGTAATTAACAAACCAATCTAATGATATTCGATAATAGATATTTTAAAACTGACAATTCTTACTTCGCATGTACTTCTAGTGATATATTTGAAAGCGTATACAGAAGAATACTTGAAGACAAAAAATCACTTGTAGAAAATTAATCGCTGGTAATATCTACACTTGATCGTAACTGAGATTATTGAAACCTGTGGCAGCAGGTATTCCCATCTTCTAGGTACAACCTAGCATCTCGTAATTTTACAATACATTAGGCAATATTATACAGCTTTCAAGCAAGTCACAGCTGTGTATTGGCAACAGAAACAGACGTGTTTGTTTTGCCAGTAATACGACGCCTCAGTATTACAACACACTAAATGCGTACTCACACAACATATATTATTTTACCCAATTTTAGAAACCTCGCTATCTTTCCAGGCGTTAAACAAGAAGATTTCGCTTCCTTAGTTTATTATATTTTTGTCGCACAAATAACAGACCATCTCGTCGTCTCGAACAATTTTAGAAAGGAAAAGCATACTTGGGCCGAAGCAGAGCCGCACTTGACCCACGCTAGAAAGATCAATTCAAACAATCGAAACAGAAAATTACCACAAACATGTTAAATGAAATATCTTACCTCCAAAAGGAAGAACAATTCAGATATTTTTCTAGCTTTTTTAAACAGAAGCGCTCAAGCAACAACTCTTCACTCTTGACGAATGAATGCCAACGCCTATTAAATGGTTAACGATTTTCCTTATATGGAAACTAAATTAACATTTGCAATTCCAAACAACAATAATTGCATATTTTATAATAATTATAATCATGGTAAGGACCATCAGACCATGAGAAAACGTTTCGTTGTGACTACATATATAAGCCATAAGGAGCTCAATTTTTAAAAGGCTCAAGGCGGAGATGTCGTAGTTTTTAGAAACAAGAACAAGAAAACGTAACATCTTGCAATTCTAACATCAATTTTACCTTCGCATCACTTGAGTTCAGCTCATAATCATATTGATAGCCTTCTCCAGTCTCCACTCAACTTTTCTAAAAATAAATATCGTATTCCTTTGGAATAATTCTCTTCTTGTTATGAAAATTTGTGTCAGGAATTCAGAAGATAAGCCTTTGGTTACATTTGAATTTTAATGTTCCATTTTAAAACTTCAAGCCTGAGTAACTTAATTATCCACTTGAACTCAAATGACAATTACCCCTTTTAACAATGGCTATCGCTGAATTAATAATAAATACATTGCAGATGCATTTGAACATAAGTGGTACATTTAAGTGCTAATTTTTCATATTGTTTTCTTTACGTGTTCTTTATTTTTAGCAACTTGCAATACAAGTTGCCAGGAGTTGCTCAAACTATGATTTTAATTCAGTCAAACTGGTTTTTTCCACACAACTAGTCAACAACGAATGACAAGCCAGGCTGTCAAATGAGGTTAACATTGTAACTATCTTATCTGTCTGTAACACTCTGAACCACTTCTTTTGTAGTCCTGTTACTTTCATCATCACTTTCCTCTCCACATTCTGCACTATTTTCTTCATACAACTCACTTTCCTCTTCACTGAAACAACAAAGTCTGAGGTGGTATTTTGCAATACATTGTAGACACTTCTCTATATACTGCTGAGAAATATTCATTCCTTGTCATAAGAAAATAATCTCTAAAACATGATAATTAATTTGGATTCTGAACCAGCAAAGCACAGCAGGTATTAATTAACAGTTTATTATATTCTCACCTGGAGGATGATTCAATGTCAACAAAATTCCTATTTGGATTCCAGTGTTCTTTGGAGTCATCAATTGTAGTCATATCATAACCTGTTACAACATATATCATATGAGAAGTTAAACATTTGAGTCAGAGCTAGTCAATTTTTCATAGTTTTCTATACTAATACATAATTTTACAACCCATACTGTAACATTGTGAAGAAATGAAGATATATACGATCACACACTGATACGATTAATATATTCTTACTATTGCCTTCCTTTTGCTTATTTCTTAAACCTTCTATCCACTTGTTTTGAGCTTCAACTACCTCCCCACTGTTTTTGCATGCAGAATAAATATCCAGCAATTCCCTAAAGAAAAAAAAGCTTGCATTTACCTATCTCAATTAAATATAACTTCATTATTGAATCAGGTACCTGTACATTACAAAAAAAGAGATTCATTAACTTTATACCTGTTAAGATCATAAAATCCTTTACCCCATTTGAAGCACTTAAGTATTTCAGAACCAAGATCTTTGAATCCTGCCAAAAATACCACAAATAATCTCATATTGACCTAGCTCCTGCTGATACTTTTATTAATACTTTATTGACATGTTTATCTCCAACAGCATGGGAATAATTTGAAAATTTTTAAATAATTTCTAATCATTCCACTCACCAAAGTGAATAAACTAAGACATAATGATGATATTTCCCAGCGCAAGTAATCCAGGATCACTGCAAGTGATATTTTATGAATATTATGGGTTTTCAAGTTACCTGTTATGTACAATGTTGCTGCATATGCTTCAACGCATGACAGCCGACATGGATGACCATAATTGATGGGATTAGCAGCAACTAAATACGGCAACAACCTAGCATGTCCACCTTTCATTTTACCAAATGGAGTATCATCAATTTTTGCCCATGAACAGTCAACTACAGCAACACCTGATTGTACCACAATGTCTACATCCTCTGCAGACAAACATTTCTGTCCCAGAGGACTAAGAATTATACCATGAGCTTTCTGGGAGAGCTTTAATGATCTTACAAAACCAAGTCTTTCAAGCTTACGTCCTGAACATTTCTTCGGATCACAGTGTCCTAGATCCTTTAGAAATATTGCATGTCATTCATCATGGAAATCTACTTTTACCCTACTCTGGCGATCCACTTAGATTGCACTCAGGCTTTAGGACTTGAGCAATCCATTATAATTATTAAGCTATTATAGGCTTATAGCATTAATACTAACTGTATATATCTTAAATATATGAAATTTGAAGTGCAATAAAATTGAGTTATTAATGATGAAACTAACCCACATTAACAAAGGGAAAGGAAGACCTCGTCCAAAATCTTTCTTTTTTTCATCTGTTTGCTCTGAAAGAAATTTGAAGTTCAACTTCACATGGCATACTGCATGCATACATATGAAAATTATATAGAAAATGAGATCTTAAAAACAGAATTATGAATAATTACCTTCATCCAATGTCAGTTTATCTAAAGCAGAACAACATTCCTCGCTCTCCCACTTTTTTCTGTTTTTCCATCCACCTTTCTTTCCCTTCTTTTCCCATTTTCCATTTCTGATCATTTTAAAAACTAATACTTCATGTTGTAGTGGGTTTTGAAAGTACTATGACGATTGACGATATATATCCCGTGATATCACTGGAGTATTATGATATCTGATATCTATGATTTAATGATGTTTTCCTCCCAAGAATATATTGACAACAAGACAGGAAGAGATGATTTGAACAGATTTCAATACCTACAAGCTTTGGTGACAGAATTTCAAGATACTTTGAGTGATGGTACTTGCTAGCCATGGCATCACTTTGGCATGGACAAATTTTTCCTTGGGGAGGGGGGGATTGCTACCGAGAGGGTATTCAGGGTATCCAGTGAGAGGTGGGTGGATATAATTGCCTATCATCAGCAGACAGATTTTCATTTCTAGATGCCAAGTATCAAGTGTTGGCTAACCTTGCCAACTTTGCCTATGATCCAATAAACTACCCTCATCTTAAGAAGCTTAATGTAGCTGAGTTATTTTTGGGTAAGTTAAAGAAACTGCGAGAGACCTTCTATAATTACACCATTTACATTGTTATAATCCCACAATACTATTGAACTATACTAGGTCCAGACTTTCTCATAATGCAATAAACATATAATATAGATATGCTGGTAATATAGATATGCTGGTAATTTAGATATGCTTAGTGAAGAAAATGAAAAATATGTTGAATTTGGAATTAGTGGACTTTGTAACTATTGCCTTGGTAAAGTTGTTATTATTTTGAAACCGGTTTCATTTTTGCTTTTTCTAGAATTTACTGCATGCTTGTATAATATAAGTGAGTTTCTTTTAATTAAAACTTAGATCCAGACTGTAGGAATGCTATATTAGAAAATGATGGAATACAAGAGATTCTTAATTGTTTATCCAGGTATAACTTTCTTAACAAAATCAAAAGGCAAATTGTGGCAATTTAATAATAACACTTCTGTGTTGTGATTTAGCTCAAATGAGGAGACTGTTCTTTCTGCCATCACCACTCTGATATATCTCAAGAACAATCAAACCAGTGAAGGTGCTTTATTCGATCATTGAGAAATGCATGAAAAGGTTCAGTTTATCAATGGCATTGGTAATCTTGCTTGGAAAATTTTGTGATTTCTATTCAATTTTTACAGAACTTTCATCTGAAGCAGTTATTGAGTGTATGATCACATATTCCACTTCAACAAACACAAGATTAGCTAACCTTGCTAAAATATATCTACAGGTATGATACTATGTATTTTCCCATCCATTTTATCATGTATATCTGCAGTAAGGACTTAAGGCTGGTATCAAGCTTGTCTGCTATATTTACTTGCAATGTGACAAAGTGCTTATTGCTCATGCAGACAATGGTTTAAAATGTAAGCTAGGCACTGCGTTATTTGCATTGACACCTACAATTCCTTCATGTGTTTTATTTTCTAGAATTTTAGGAAAACAACATGAAAATGTGGAAATGTGCCCCAGTGTGGGCAGCTATAACATTTTATATCACATCAACTGTTGTTGAACCTATTTAGGAACAGACACAGCAGTTACAATGCTTTTAAAGAAGACAAATTAAGCATATTGTTATGAATGAACTAAGCAGTGCTCTTGTAAATTCTCTTCTTTTTATGAATAAAAATTATATTTACAAAACAGGGTTGAGACTCTGGGAAATTCACCTATATCACAGATTATAGCTAATCTGTGCCTATATGGAGGGCACAATTTTAGTGAAGGAAATAATTAACCAATCAAATGCCTGATTTAGTAATCATAACATGACGTAAAGCAAGATATTACCATTTGCAAGCGACCGTTCGGCGCAAACGTTTTCACGCGTTTTCTTACGTTTCAAACGTGCACGTTAGGCAAACCAAACATACATGCTGAAACGTATAAACTAATTAGTTTAGACTGTGAGTTGACATTGTTTGACATAATATAGTATGTTACCAAGGCAACGTATATCACGAAAACAAGATGGAAGACAAAGATAGGAGTTTGATGCCAAAAAGGTTTTACAAAGTTTTTTGAGTTTTGTATTCCAAATATGCCGCCGAAGAAGAAAGGAAAGGCGAAGAAGGGCAATGCCAACGCCGAAGGTGACGACGACAGGGCTGATTCAAAGCCGACAGAGCGAGAAATATTGTTATCACAACAGTTAGTACAAAGGTTTTTGAAGTCGCAAAATTAAACTAGACGCATCACGCATAAGATGTACTAACGCTACGATAGTTGTGGACAAACGTATAGACGATAAATGTTATTTGAGAACATACGAAACAAATTCGGTTCTTTAGAGTCAGTCCGACAAATAAGTTTAAATTTAATGTTCCAAGCAAAATTGATGCTTGAACTGAGAGATTTAAATTGTTTATTAAACTGGATATTTAGACTTGAAGCAATAACTGAAGAATTAAAGGAGGTGAAGAGAAATGTTGATGAACTGTATCCTTTTCAAGATTCTCTTAACTTTCTGAAGGTTTTTATATTTCTTGCCTCTGACTGGTACGCTTCACTTTGTCATGCTGCTGCTCTTCAAAGATTTTCTCTTTAACAAATACTTGCATGCAGTCGAAAAGAAAATGAATGGCTGCAGGAGGAAGCACAGAACACAAGACGAGAAAGTGTATGTTTACCAGTTGACTATGCTATAGAGATGATAGTGCCTATTCAAACCTTTTGTTGTAGCCATCAACACAGAAGCGTGTAGTCCCACCATGGTGGTTACACCTGACAATAATACCTGTCATTTTATGATCCACACAGCACGAGTACATGGCTTACATGTCAAGAAAGACACAGAAAAGACAATCAGCAATTGTATCGCTCAATGATAATAATCAAAGTGAACTAAGCAAAATTCAAAAACAAAAGGAGGAAATGATTGCATATTATGAACAGCTGAAAAATGGTAAGAGAAGCAGATACTGAAAGAATCCTATTAAACTGGGAATCCAGTTTAGTTAAATATTCATCTTTGTAGTGTTGACATCCTAAATTTCCATGTAGAGCTAAAAGACCAGATGCTTGAGAAAGAAACAGAATTGTCAACAGCCAAAAAAGAGCTCACAGAACTTGAACAATATCAGGTTGGCCACTCCTAAATTAGAACCATGATCTCCTATTAGTTGCCATGCATTTTTTTTAGAGCAGCCAGATGATCTTTCTTCAGCAACTAATGTCACAATTGTGTGTTTCTCAAGCATCTACAACACGATCAAGAAGCTGAAATTAAATCATTGGAGGATGAAGTTCAACAGATGCGTGCAAAACATTCAGAATCCATTCAAAAACTCAAGGCACAGTTTCTGCGAGAAAAGAAACAATTTCAGGATCAATCAGATGCCAGAATTGAAACGATGACAAAAGAAGCTAATCAGGTGTGCAATAAAATCTTGAAGAACATGCAAGCTAGCACACACCCTGAGAACATGTTCAATATATCTGCCTTGCATGTAACAATTGTATAAAATTATCTTCTCCTAAACAGGAAGCAAAACAATCAATGATCACCCATACACAATGTGTAAAAGAAGAGAACCAAAAATTACGAAAAGAACTGCTAGCATTGATCAGGAGAACTCGAGGGCTTCATGAGAAACGACAACAGCTGGAAGAACAACATAAAACATTAAAGAGAGACTTGCAATATGGCAAGGATTTGAGCAGGATTCAAGGAACAAGGCAAAATAGATTGTACAAGTCTTTTGGAATCGATGAAAAGACAACATATTCAAATAATATAAATCATAGAATTTGAAAAATGTTGAATTTTATTGTTGAATGATGTATTCATGTTTTGGGGTTTGCATGGAAAATTAGAAACATATTTACAAAAAATGTGAGTATTTTCTAACTAAAGGCATTGTATCAAAAGTCAATATATTGACTTTATATATTGACTTATGATCCAATAAATGTTAATACTCATATTCCAAGACCTGCTTGTGGTAAAATAACAAGTACCTATACAATGAGAAATGCCAAATTACAAAACAATGTATTTAACAATACTTGTAATGTGACAACTTATCAAATTTTTATTAAGAAAGACCTCATCAGGGTCTATCAGGACAACTAAACCACCCAAAAATGACAGGGGTTTCTCTGAGTGGTTAGTCTCATCCTTCTTGTAGTTCAAACTTGTCATGCCTGGAAGTTCACTTGCAAAGTCTCTCAGTGGCTGTTTGCATACATTGATATATGTATTTATAAAACTTGGCTGTCATAAATCATTTCTTGGCCACCGCACATTTTGGATTTTATTACAAGACTTACCCTTCACTCATTAATACCTCCTCCACTGTTGCCTTGGTTATCCAAGCATCATCACATTTAAACCACTGAAAAACATATCAAAATAAAAATTTTCTTGTGAGCTGCCTGACCTTGAGACTCTCACTACTTGCTGTAGGTAAACTACTACACAAAATTATGACAGACAGGTCTATATTTTGCTACCTGATCTTTTTTCTGTCTTACAAAGCAAGTGTAATGACCAACTTCTAGTGTACCACTATGGTTGACAACAGCAAATAGAGAATATCTATAAAAAAAGGATTATCAGCAATTACATAAAAGCTCATTCTTTCATTTTTATGTACCCAAAGGGGTATATATGTTCAGACAAGTTTTGATGAACCCAGAACAATTCTGACAAGTATTCTTAGCAATTTCTGCTAAAGAATTCCCAAAAAAGCTTGGATAAATTATTGTGATAGTGAGTAAGCATTGATATTTTACACTTGTGTTGATGACTGACAGATCAGTAGCACTATCAGAATATTAATTCATGCCCAGAGTCATCAACACAATTATATATATAGTTGTATGAAGATTCATATACCTATAATCACTCAATGAACACGAAGAATTTGAAGTCCCAATATTTACATTTTCCATCTGGTCACTAAAATGAGAAATAATGTAAGTTTTTTTATAAAACAGTGAAACAAAAGGTTGAGTAATTAACTAAGTCCTACCTTGATGACATAAATGGTTTCATATCCAGTTCAACTGGAAAAGGGATGAAGGAGGAAATTTTCTTAGATTTTTTTGAGTGTTCAAAGCGCTATAAACAAATGTGAAGTTTATATGTTGAGAAATGATAGCAAGGAAGTTGAAGATTCTTCCAAGAAAGTTGACAAGTATCTCATTACTTTTAAAGCACAATATTTAGGCTTACCTTTAGATGGAAACAAACTACAATTGGTAATTTCTTCATTGACAGTTGCTTTGTTGCTTCCTGTGAATATAATTATATCTATCATGGAATGTTCCAATTCTTATGTTCACATTCTTTATCACAAGTACCCTGCCCTGAACTTCTCTAATTTCATTACATCATAAGTTACTGCTAATGTATTTATTGAATGATGGTTGTATCAATTAAGCTTCGTTCTAATCACCTAAGGCTGCTTTTCAATATTTTTATGTCGTTTTCTAATTCTTTAACCTTATTGTTACTCTCTAATTCTCTAACCGTCTTACTCTCTAATACCCTAATATCCTGTTACTCTCCCACACTAGGTTACAACACACCAGTAAGAAATATTCAGTTGACCTATACACACCTGATAACTTTGACATTTATTGCACTTTGTTTTACCCTCGCTTCCCAATCTTTCCACTCGAGTAAATCTGGATAAAAAACAGGATTGTGCTTATTTCACAAGCTCTTAAGCAGAATCAATGAAAAAAGGATTAATGAAATTAATTGAGTTAATTGAAGGGCTAGGTTACCTTTGTAGACATTCTATTAGTGATCTTGGAACAAAACTTTCATCCAGATGATCAGATTCAGGAGGTGTGCATGACAGTAAATAATCATCTATTCAAGAAAACAAAGACATTTCATGTTACAAGAGAGCTGTAAGAGCTAGCTGCAGTAAAAATTCCTAATGCATGGAAAACTATTTTTGTTGGCAAAGGTTTCTATGATGCATAAATTTTCCTGAACTTGCCTGATGGAGTTGGACTTGGCACAGATCCTGCAGAACTAATGAATGCTTTTCCATTGCCATTTTTCAAGGCATTTCCCAAATCTAATGAAATATCCCAAAACGGATCGATTGTCGTGGACACGCTGCTGCAAACTTGACACTTGAGCTCAGATTGCAGTCCACCAGTAAATATTCTATCAATAATGCAGTTACAATGATGTGGGTTGTCTGATTTCAATGTATCATCACAGTCCTCTGTGGATGGCAATAAAAAAGTTGTTGACAATATTAATTTGGGTCCAACTGTCTGACTCAAACTGCCAGCAATCGATCTACCTTTACAATACTGATGAAGGACATCCAAGGCAGCAATAAAGAACTCATGGGCATCTTGCTGTTCATATCCTGCTAAATGTCGAGCATTTGTCCACACAAGATGAAGCAATTTGTAAGGAATATGAGGTGTTCTTTCACCAGAATAAAACTAGGAAGTTGAAAAATGAAAAAGATATGAAGCTTACACTTTATGTTTGCAATCTTTTTATATTTCTTTTAGTATCATGTGTAGTCTATTTCTAGTTCAATTAATAATTGGTTTTTACAGAAAACTCTCATCCAACTTGATCACAATTATTCTATATAAAGTTAGTACTAGCAATGCTGAATAATCACCCAAATATTCAGTTCATACCTCTTGAAATAAGGAGACCATGGCACATACAATACATGTTCCATCCTGTTTCTTACACTTATGTTGGTCAGCCAAGAAATAGTCTCTCAACAATGGTGTATGGGTGAAGGCTTGGACGATACAATTCATGAAGCAAGTATTGCCGAGATTGATCAGACCACGCAAGCCTAAAAAACAAACAGTTTAAAAGTTGTTCTTTCTTGGTTCATATCATGCACCAAAGCAGGTCATTCAAAGTTAGGATGCACGAAATTGCACCCACTCAAAACACTTACCTATGATTGAGTTATCACAGACCCTCTGATATTTCACATTTCGTTTTAGAAGTTCAACATCTCTTCTACCAGGCAACCACTGCTCATAAAGAGCAGTCTTGTTTCCTGAAATTGCCCAACACGAACAAAATAAGACCAATAATTTTGTATTGTGAAGTGACCAGAAAAGTTAAAATTTGCTTGTATACCCAATGTTACTGCAGAAATGATGTGTATATCATGAATAACTTCAGTTTGTGTAAAAATGTATAAAAACATACCATAGGACCTCCACGCCTTGGCTCTTTCCTCACGAAGAATCTTCTCCAGAACTTCATTATGGACATAATCGCCACAGAGAAAGCAATACACTACACCATAGGTCAGGTCAACAGCTACGAAAGTGAGATACATGAGGTTTGAACCAGGCATTACCTGAACCAGGCATTACCTGGACCAGGTTCAATACGGTTTGAATACTACCAAAGGTGTAGTTTTTGAATACTACCAAAGCAGTTTCACCTGTGTTGGATGTCAGGCTATTTCATGAAGACAATTAACCTAAATTAGCAATCCACTTAAAAATATTGTGCTAGTCCAGCAACCATGTGATTCAACGATTCATTTTTAATCAGTGGGCCCTAGAAACTGGCTTTTGAACTATTGGGTGAATAATGTACACCAGTACATTTTAGTCAAATACAATAAAGTCAGAAAATAGTATATAGTATGGGGAATCCCCAGAAATCAAATCACTTAAACCTTTTCACATGCAACAACAGCCAAATCCACATATTTCTATGTCACGTAGTACAAATATGTTAGATTTTGAGGGTTTAGGGACGAATTACCTAGCTTATGGTCTTTCTTCTTCGCGTGAGCATGGATATGCTTGAGGCCAGAGTAACAACCAAAATAAACACAATATAGACAGGAGTGAAGACGATTTGACGATGTGTCACAGTCGTCACACTTTCGTGTCGCCTTGAAAATAATAAAAACGTATAAAATACCACGGAATATTACTAGCATATTGAACAAAAAGTCATAAAATACAACACAAGCATCTCTTACCTTTGCACGCCGGGTTTTTCTTGAAGAGCCAACGATAAACCACCCACAAACTTTACGGTAAGTTGGCAAGCATTCCTTTGTGAATTGAGTTAAATGGTTACAAGAAGCCATGAGTTAAAGCTTACTTTGAACTGTAGTAAAGGATAAGCCGCCAAAGCGGCAGAAAAACCGTCATGGGAAAACATTAAACTTCGTCATTTAACTTTTTACACCGGACAGGAAAGGACATGAAAAACTGTGAAAGCACGCGGATGCGCACCAAACGTATTTTAACCAACTGCGCATACCAAAAAGACGCGCAAAATACAGGAAATTTTCCCCTAAAATGTCACTTTTTAATACGTCTTTCGATGTTTATCTTTTTTTATCATTCAGAGCCATTTAAAATATAGGGGGAAAAACACAATTTGTTCGGCTTTTAGTATCTTCAACCGCTATGGAATTATATACAACATTAACCATGGTCTGATGGTCCCAATGAAGCACCATGATCTGTATTGTTGTAAAGCGCGAGCGTGCGCGTTATTGCAACAATGTATTGAATTAAACCTCCTCAAACCACGCTCCACAATATGTACACGATGACGTCACATCTAAGAGATGCTTAGTCCAGTCTTCTTCATACGGGCTGTTGATTGGATGTCTGTTGAGAGCATGCGCGTTGCAGTTCTCGCAAACTCGAGCGTTTGTACCATCTAGTAGTTTGAACGTCACACAGCAACGAGGCCATATGTGTCCAACGGAACATCGCCCAAATCTCACTTCGCTTAACCTAATTGGTTGCCCACACATGCAGTTTTCAAATACATCATTATGATCAAGTATCTCTTTGCATACATCACTGTCCATATTTGATCCACATGATTCCTCCTCAGTGTCATTCACCATAGTAATACGTTTGGTGATAGACCACACCTTTTCCAACAAATCAACAACCACAGAGCTTGAAGAGTTGTTCTGGGCGAGCCAACGGCAAATACATTTAACCGTCATGTCTCCTGTGAAAAATAGACCTTTGGTTAGTGGTGGCAATGAAAAATGTGAAAGAAATCATTTTAAAATCTTACTGAACATCTCGCCAAAATTTCAACCACCTACCAGCGACTGGAATGTATTTCTTTGACGTCTTCTTTGCTTCGTGGTATTCTAGAATGGACTCCAGAGCTTTTTCCATAGACAGTGTTGCTACTTGTTTTTCAATCTTTTCAACACGATACAAGCTTCTTAACTCGATGTGATTTTCACTGACCAAGTCGTCACACGAGCCGAGCACGACAGCTTCATGTGCTGAAATCATAAGTGAACAGAGTCGTTTATGCTTGAGAAACGCCACCTTTCTTGGAAGACGAGCAGGGACTTTATTATATACTAGAAATGATATACAAGCTATTATCAGAGTTGAGATGATCTTTTAGACTATACCTGAGTATTTCTTAAACTTCGGATCAGAAGAAAATAAGTTCCAAAGAAACTGAAGATAGGCTTGAGAAAAGTTGCTAAGAACGGCTGGTAGAACAACGGTGTCGAAAAGATCGGCTCTGGATAACTCTTGATGAATGAATCTATCTCTTATCTCAACAACATCTGAAACGCTGGATGCGTTTGACATCAAGTCTTGAACGTTCTCCTCTTTGGATAAAAGCGAGATCACCGCAATCTGAAAGAAGATAACATAAGATTGAGGAGCATTTTGATTCTTCCAATGTGTAAAGATGGAATTGAAAATGAAATAGTACGAGGACTTTGAGGATTGATTTCCCTCCGGCGTCTATGAGAGAAAGCCGCGTGCTTTCTACCGTCTGTGAAGGGCATTATCCTACAAAGATTTTCTTATTAATATAACGTCGTTTTCTTATGAAAACATACCTCGCCTTGGGAATCAATGGCGTTCTTCTTGTAATGAAACAATTTACGTTTGTTTTCAAAAAGCGCAATAAAGACACCATTAGGAGATATGGCGACGCCACTATAACCATGACCAGATAGAGTCTCGCAATCCATCGCTGTGCTGCGAACACGACTTCCTATAAAAAAGTTGATTATACAACGTCAGTTTACCCTGTGATTACCCCAGTGTTCCGAACAGTTGGAGGTCTTGTTGGGTTGGAAACAAGACTCCCTAAACTGTAGTGGTGACAGTTGATGTGGCGGTCGACTGATCGAAAATTACCCCATTGATTCATTGCGATCGTCAATCCAGTTCAAATACTTACCGATTTGGAACTGTTGAACACTGCCCTCAGCACTGGTACTGAAGAGCATTCCTGAAGGTGAGATTGCTATCCCAGTCACATTTAACAAATGAATACCAGTAATAACCTGTTTAACTGGTTTAGATAAGGCACCTTCCTTCATTAGCTGGGTTTGAAACAGGGTTATATGTGGACCTTTGGAGCAAGCCAAGTACAACTTGTTATCCTAGATACCAAAGAACAGAGTTCTTGAGGATGAAGGAGATTTTCCCAAGAAAGCAATAATAGTGTTCTCATTTTAGCAAATTGTTATCAATTGCCATGCACAATTATTTACACTCAATAGATTCTAGTTGTGATTTTCTAAACTGACCATTGTTGTAAACTGACCGTTAATCTATAAGCATTATCAGAATGGTTGTGGCAGAATACCTTAGAATACCATGCCATACAGTCAACACTGATGCCATCAGGTGTCTCAAAGAAACTGTATGCTTTAGCAATGGATACTCCTGGTATCCCAGCATCTGTAGGAGTTATCTTTACCAAAAATACTTTAATAATGCCGTCTGCATTGCCACAACCAAGGTAGGAGACTAAAATAAAAAAATTGGTCAATTTATAAACCCAGGTTGATTTTAACCTCACCTCAGCCTGGAAGATTAGTTTAAAGCTTGTCAAATTATTTATGTAAAAATGCATGTCTGTCTGTCTGTGTTAAACTCTAAGTTCACTCAGTTCATACGTGTTTATAAAATATAATTTATTGCATACCATTAGATTCGTTGTCTCCGTACCATGCCAAACAACTAGGGTAAAACAATGAGGTGTAAGCAGCCACTGTCCTGTGCATAAAGCTATGATTTTTCACAAGTGGTAACTGTGCTTGCCAGATAAACAATTGGCCACTTCTAACTATGGTAGAAAAAAGAGCAAACTTTCTCCAGACATTAGTAGTTTGTTGTAGGCAGTCCACTGTTGTTGGAAACCACTCAATACATGTGAAATTCAAAAGGTATTTTCTTCGTTGCCATTCTGAAAATTCTTTCCACATATCTTGGTTGCCGACTTTGTGCCTAAAGTCACTAGGCAACTCGCCTTTCATACTCATCTTGTCTTAAAAAATCAAGGCAAAAGTAAGATTAAACAAAAGAAACTTGAGAACATAACTCATAAGTGAATATAAGTGTTGTAGAGTCTGACTTAAACACAACATTCAGTTAAGCTACCTCATTTAATATAAGTTAATGCGTTCATAAACATATAGGAAAGTAATGTGGCTATAACCTTGCCTCACCTTTAAAGAAACTACCCTGTTTCATTTCATCAAAGTGCCGTGAACTTAAATCCATTATTTCACACCAGCCGTCAGGGGATTGTTTGTCAGCAACATACAAGGCCAATTTATTTGTTCGAAAGAGCACAGCTAAAACAGACCTAAACAAACATGTAAATAAATCATCTTAAACTGGCTGATGCGAAACTATAGTTTGCAGGCCTGGAAACTACAAGGGGGTTTTATTCTGATAAAGCCTGATATTCTGTTGTTCAATGAGTTAATTGTATCATGTTATTTGCACATGCAAGGTTAATATAATATACACCTGCCAGTACGATCACAACCAACTGGAGACCATTTAGCATATGTGACGTCTTCATAACAAGCAGATTTCAATATTGTTGGGGTTAGGGCAGGGTCTAAGATTGCTGTGGAGAAATATGGAGCAGCACTTAAAGGCACAGATCTGGTCATGGAGAAATCAAAATCTACATCAGTTGTTTTGGGCTTGTTATCAACAGCAATAGCACTTCGCTTGATTCGTAATTTTGATTCTTTCTTTTTCTCGTCAGTTTGTACACCAGTGATGTTCTGTGGTTAGTGTGGTATTGTCAAGGAAATATATCCCAATTTGGCACACTTCAGAACAGCTAGACAATTAATTCCTAACCAACTAGAACTATTAATTAAAGGATACAATTATGTTTACAAACGAGTTTGTAGCAACTGCCAGTCTGTTGTCTTTTGACCATGAAATACCATCAATGTTAGACGATCTATGATGAACAGATATCCGTTGAATCACCTTTGAATTTGCTCCAGCCATTTTTTAAATGATATTGATTTGATTGATTACAGTAAAACCAAAAACCATCTTCGTAATTTCTTTCTCTATTCCACACGTGGGCAATCGGAAAGTGTCGTGATATTTCGGTAGGACGTCGTAATACGTTCGTAATTCATGAAAATGAAAACGAAACTATTCAGACTAATAATCATAATTCGTATGTAATCCGTGAAATTGCGATGTTTTGTTATCCATAAAGATGTTTGTATAAAATTTGTTTTGAGATGCCTTTGTTTGTTGGTGAACGAGCTGTTTCGAGTTCTATAAACTCGTCGGCTGAATTGATGCAAGACTTTCCGGAATTAGAAGTACGACAGACCACAAAATTCTATAGAACTCGATTTAATTATTTCTTCTGTCAGCCGTGCTCGTCAACCCTGCTGTATGTTTGCTGTGTTCAGTCTTTATTACCTGTTATAATATTGCCTTTGTCATCCCTCCCGTGTCCAATAACTCCCCTTGCTCGCACAACTCTTCTCCATCTTCTTCTTTCTGAATAATATCCCTCATTATTCAATCTTCAGCCCCTGTTATAACGACTTTATGTAATTAGCAATATGCCCCTCTCTATTGCTAATTGCTTGTGCTGTCCTTCCCTCTTGTCTAAGCCCTCTTGGTCTCTCTCTAATGTTTCTCCTATCAAAATCTCCCCTAATGACATCTTTCTTGTTTCAATCCTCTTCCAGAAAACATCTTGTGAATTTGCATCCAAGGAACAGAGGACATTCGGAAATGAAACCATTCTTTATATTGGACAACGTGAATATGGAACAGTTTATCCAAATGACAGTGAGCATCAAGTACTTGCAGTTCCATGAGGACCTTCCAAGGTCGGAGTCCTAGTGCACATGCCCTCCTTGTTGAGCTAAACCTCTGTGGTAGTCTATGGTCCATGGAGTCTTTTATTCATTCATTACAATTAGAAATCTCTTTCTTAAAATCTAAGTCAGTTTGCCATTAATTTTTACTTTAGATTCTGTTGACATTATTGGGTCAGACAGTGCTACAACATGCCAGATAGTTGTTTTAAGACATAAAGGTAAAACATAAGATAAATCAACAATAAAATTTACCTTTTCTTCTTTAAAACTATTATTTTTAGTATTGGATTGACATTCTACAAAGTTTATCAACATTTTAAAAAGTTTATCCCAGCAATTGCATCCTATAAACAAATGTATTTCAACTTCATCTCCCAACCCCATCTTTGACTAGGTTGTGTTAAAAAATGTTTACCTTGCATAGGTATTAGGTTAGGTTAGGTTCTATATAACAACTTCAATCACTCTGTAGGTTCAGGCGTATGCAGCTTGGCACATTTTGATGGAGTTGGGATCTCAGAAGCTTTAGCAGAGATGGTTGCATCCCTTCAAGATCACGTCCCAAAGCACAAAGAAAATAGGTTGGTAAATTGTAATACTGTGTGTAATTGGTTTAATGCATAAGGAGTTCCACAGTAATGTTTTCTGCAATCACATTCAATGAATTCTGTTTGAATATCATTCCACCTATAAAGGAGTGTTACTATAAAGCATTCAACTATGTCTAACCCAAGGCCAATAACAAGCAGAGCAAAAAATAAAATGCATTTTAAGTGTCAGCCAAGAGCCGTTGGGTGCCATGGAATAGGACACCCAAATCAGTATACGGAACATATTTCAATGCAAGTTCAAAATGTTTCTCAACAGAATTGAGATGCATATTGTTGGCGGATTCTCAGACAGTCGTAAAACTTCAGAAGATGTTTTTATGAAAATTTTACGTAAGTGTTGTCAATAAAAAATATTCTTGCAGCTTAATATATCTTTATAAATGTTTAATTCAGGAATTAAAATAGGAAATTCATATTATAAAACAAGGAACTTCTTTGTTATTCTTTCAAACTAGCAACTTTGATCAAACCTTTTTATAATCTTTCTTAGGTGGAGCATGTCAAACTGCATTTGAAATTGATCTGCTTTGTGCTTGCGTGTGTAGTAGGTTGTGTCAAAGCCTTAAACATTGCATTCTGTTGTGCTCTGCATGGGATTCTGTCTATTTACCTAACTAGTTTTATTCATCTAGACTTGAATGATACAATAATGAATGGGAAACATGTGCCAATAATTTACGGACTAGGTTTGTAATGAAAATCCCATTATTCAACGGAAAATTAAGTGTCTTAATGTTTTTTAACTAAAATTAGTCCTATGTCAGTACAACTCAAACTGTTAGCTTTTAAGAAAGATTGAAAGATTTCTTATATATTATATCATTGTTCTGGTAAATCAAGAGTTTTCATCATTTGCAGGTGTTTTGGTACAAAGTGGCGAGGTGGTTCCTGTGAAGCAGTTTGATTGCCAAATACCAGATGAAATATTGAGACATTGTGCTATACATAGCTATGAACAGGTAATGATGACCTTGAATGAAGAAGACCTTCGCATTTCATCAAATTATATTTCTCTTCTGCATGATCAAGTCTGTCAGGATTGGACAACAAAGAAGAGATATGGCGACTCTTTTTTGAGGGTATATTCCCCTCCGTAGTTTGTTTCTAACTTAAAAAAACTCTCGAGTTTCATCATTATCCTCTATGGCAAGAGGTTTAACTTCATCCCATCATGAAAGGAAAGCGGGGAAAAAGCCCTCATCAGCGTAAGGTGGAACATCCTACCGATTTTCCTAATCTTTACAGAAAGTTCTCCAAGTGTACAGTTCATTAACTCAAGAAGTCAAAATCAAACCAGTTGATGTTTTCTGTCCAAAAGAAATTGCGATGAGTCACGCAAGTCTCTCTGATAAAATAATCCTGAAGGTAACAACAGCCTTTCTAGATGAACGCGTCATCACGCGTCACCCCATAAGCAATGTTTCGCGTACTGAGATGCAAAAACAAATTAGTTTCCATTTTTTCTTTTAGAATTTTTCCACATCGCCTCATTGCGAGCCTCCAAACTTTGCTGAGAAGTTAAGAAAAATGTTCCAGTTTCTTGCAGAGAATCAGAACATCCTTCAGAAATACTTTCCGCGTGGAGAACCAAGACGATTTAAATTCAACGACAATAGGGAATGGTGTTTGGTTGAAAATAACAGTTAATATGACATTGTATGATGAAATGTCTTAAAAGACGCTGCCTGCTTCTGTTTGATGCTTCCAGCTTATTGTAGTCTTAACATCAAGTAAATATCATCGTTACTTTTAGCCGAAACAATCGAAGATGAAATTTTCAATATTTAATGCCGAAAAATTCACGCATCTACACTACAAACTACTATGTTAAAAACTGTACAAAAGTATTATATTGGTATGCCCTTAGAATAGATTAGTCTAGCGAATATCGTATTTCATCTAAGAGTTCTATTGATTGTAATAATTGTGCCTTACCTAGGATATTAAAATCATTTAAATTCACGAGATGAAGAATGAAATTCCTACAAAGTTTTTCCTGCACGATTTTATCTCCATACTCGCGTACGAAAGTCTTGCAAGCCTCTGGGATCTGCAGGTCGGCAATATATCTAAAAAGAGAGAGTTTTAACCCCACTTTACCTCATTGTAACTCATTGTATACCATTCTTTCCCAGGCGCTTAGCCAGAGCTAATAGCTTTGAAATCATGAAACACTAGATACGTTTTGCAATACGTTAAACAGTTATATCCCGGGATGTCCCAGGCCCCTAACAAACGCGAGATGTCCTTACCCTCGTTTCATAACGTGAATATTCCACATTTTCATCAGCTTTTTCTCGCCGTCATTGACATCTGTGAATTCGTCTATCATCTGAAGTAAAAAGAACTCAAATGAATCACGTGTTCTACGCGCCTATAAGTGAGGGATGGGATGGGATGAGATGGGATGGGCACGGGGTCTACTTTGAGGTGTAAACGAGGATTAGATGATTGGGAAAGAAGAGTGTCTACCTGTTGTGTTTTAATCCGCAGCCATTCTGGGTCTATTTCATCTTCGCTGTCAAACTCTAAGTCATCAGGTTTCATTGGAAGGCAAGTGTTGGAATGGAAGTACACTCTAGGAATATGAGGGAGATCCAGAGTTAGTAACAAGGTTGAGAAAACTGGAAGCATCAGGGAAATGTACCTATTGTGACCATTGAAGAATGGTCTTGCTACATCAGCGTCACTCTCGTCAGGTTCTAGAAACTCATTAAGGCTTTCCTTGCCACGTTTTGGCCTGTAAATGAAGCAAGATTAAATTACTCCGAGTTTTATATGGAGCTCACTGGATACCCAAACAGCATCCCAGGTTCTATAGAGAGCTGAACATCTCATGACTCCAGAGATATACATAGAGACCACCGACTATCTTACCTCCATACCAGAACAGCAGTGTAAGGCGTCCTCCGAACGGGTCCATCTCGGCTGAAAGCATAGCCAACCATTTCATTAAGGTCCTCCACGCCACCAGCATAAGATCCATCATAACTTTCATTCAAACACACATCAATGCGAGCACCTTTATTGTGAGGCTAGAAAATATCAAACATTTCAACAGACGCGTCTCAAAAAAATTTTGATTGAATAAAAACTGGATATTTACGATGCTTACTGCGTAAGTGAAGAGGAATCTGCCATGACAGCATTTGAGATGTTTCAAAAGACTGTATAACCGAACACAATTTACACCACACCAGGGACAAAGACAATCATCTCGTGCCTCAGTTTGTTGCCTGGTATGATTGTTGTAGATGAATTGGTAGAATATTCGTAATCTTTTTCTGCTCTCCTTATCATTTTCATCCGTGGAGGCAACTGTGGTCAACTCCATATTCGCATTCGAATCAAGCTGACGTTCTCGTAACGGGAGGCTGCTTGGTCTTGTATACAAAGGTTTTCCTTCCCAAGCAAGTAAGAATTTCAACGTTGGTCCAAAGGCGTACAGCTCAAACGGTCCTAGCTACAAAGGAACAGGACAAAATTTGAAAACCAAAATAACGTTTATCTGATAAAAACATATGAACAATCCAGTTTATGATTTTATGGCACTTCATCCAGTGCTCTGACCACTATATATAAAGTAGTATATAAACAAGCAATTATGTGAACTACATACCTTCCCATTATAATCAATTTCCCATGACAACTGTTTTCTTTTGCGTTGTTTCCCATTTCCTTTATCATGTAACACGAGTTCATATTCCCCGTCAACCAACAAACACTCTCGCTCGTTACCAAAGATAATCAACTCAGTGAAGTAGATAATCTTATCAGACACTGCCCCGCAAGTCTGGAGACTAGTGTCCAGGTCTTCTGGCTTCTCTGGCTGTTCATTTTCAGAGTTCAAAGATGCCCGCTGACCTCGGAGACGTTTGCTAGGTGGCTCAGAAGACTCTGATTTTTCTACATAGAGATAAACATACTCATCAATATGTCTGTCTGGAACGATGAATGAAAACTGATGTAAACTAACGCTTACGTTTGGTTTCAGTTTTTTGTTCACTTTTCTTCCGTTTCTTTTTCTTCCCAGTTTCAATAAGAGGGACGCTGACTTCCAGGGTGAGAATGAAGGAACGAATATTTCGGTTTGTTTTAGGGTTAAATATAGATCTAGGGATGGAAACGCTGCAAGTTTCAAGTATTGGTTCCTGATCTGTGCAGGGATTATGAGGAACCAGACAGCGGCCAACGCGTTCTTGGATAATCTGTGGACTGCTTTCCTAGAAATACAACAGTCTGGGTGTAAATAGAGACCTTTAGCTTGACCTTTACGGCAAACGCCAAATCGCTAACAAAGTTTGTGTTTTAACTCCACTATCTTTAAGTGTGCGGCAATTTGGCTAAATTACAAACGTTCTGCATAAAACTTGTGATGTTCAGCAGTAATGTAAGAAAGCAACAGGCTATTTCTGATGTATTTAGAAAAGCAGCTAATTCAGCTTTGCCGTATAGCCGTGACGTCACGATTAGGAAGCATTCTCCTTCGTCAAACGCAATAAGGTTGCATCACATCACAGATATTAGGTTACATCTAGCTGAAGGATTAGCATTACACAAACCTTTCTTCTTTTGTGACAAACTTTGACAATGAATACTTCAGCAGGAACAAGATTTTGATCTGCAAGATTTTCACTTGAAGGTGTTGGAAGCTCTCCATGTACTAAACACAAATACACAGACAAATAATGAAAGATAAAGTGGAAAGACAGAGGGTCTGCATCGTTTAGACAGTAAAAAGAGTCAAGAGGATAAATAATTACTATCACTTATTTTCTAATATCAAATGAATAAATGTATATTTGTATTAGTACTAAACAAAATGGAAAATTATAGCTTTGGTATACCTGGTCCTCGAAAAAACCCTTTAAAAGTCAAGTTCAAGTATCCATTCTTCTCTGAACTGAAAATTATACAAATTAGTTGAATAAGAGCTACAAGAATTGCACATTGAATGCATCACATTTGCATCCAGTAAAGATCTATGAATAAATTTCAATGCAATTATTACATTCATTGGCACTATCTGTTAGCTCTACAATTCAGTGAATTCACGTTACTATCACTACCTCAGTTGAGAATCCCCAGTATTTCCTTGTTCACACTTTTCTAACAAGTCATCAACTTTAAATTTCCCACTAAAAATAATAGATTTTGTTCTAAGGAAATTGAACAGGCCAACTTTATGCATGTTGTCATTAGAGTAAAATACTGCACAATAGGCTTACCTCTGTTCTTTGGTAGTATTTTTTGTTCTGCGGTGTCTCATGTACAAGAGATTTCTATGTAAAAATATTGGCTACAAACAGAAAATAACATTCATCATACCAGTTAGGTCTAAATAATTATATAGTCCTGTGGTGGAATGTACAAGGTGTTCCAAAAAATTGCAATTAACCTTTCAAGCCAAATTGCTAAATGAAAACCTTGGCAAATTAACAAGAATTACCTTATTTTAAAGCCTGCTTGTTTGTCTTTTCAACAATAGATTTCTTAAGCATTTGGGGCAAGAAATCTATTTACAAGAACAACCGGTGATTTTAAGATGTAACATAGAAGAACATTTTGTGTAACCTACTTCAAAACCCAAAATTTGAATTGCCAATTGCATTTTTTTAGGACACCCTGTACACCCTAGACTACCACTAGTACTTTGAAACAATGGCGTTATACACAAAGAATGCTATTGTATTACACAACATGCATGAATACAAATTTTGGAAAACATCTATTTAATGTACACATTATACTGATTATAGCAAATTTTGCAGTATATGGTTTCAAAGGATCAGTGTTTTTATAATAAACTTCACTAAATGGTTTAAACTTACAATCTTATTAGCCTATAATAATATCCAATAATACTAATATAACTTAAATACTTGGCAAAAGCAGATTTGGTATCACATTAACTCTAGACAACTAAGACAAGTTTGCTTGTGAAATATTACCATAATTTTCAAACTTACTGTTATGATATTTCGTGTTCTCAAAAACCGGTATATCTGCGTAGGCTCTTGAAAAAGGAACAAAAATAAGTTTTAGAAAGAGACCACAATACTTTCGACAAAAAGCGAAATGTGCGTGAAATATTTATTGAAATAAGAAATTTAATATACTCACTTTCAAAGGTACGTAAGAATGTCTCATGGTCACTCCGTAACTGTTCAAATTTTAGATTTCTCGCAGCCATATTGACCGCTTCTCCTTTGTCCGACATTTTAGATAGTCTAAATGCAATTTTCCGTACGATATTGTGAAAGAAATCACAAGGAATTGCTCAGTTTTACGAGGGAACGTGCGCCATTGTTTTTATTCATGCAGCGTGGATTAGAATTTTGAAGTTAACCCCCCCCCCTGATTTAGTATTTAAAATCCCGCGGGCTTTCGGATCCTACTAAATACATTAATTTAATCATTGAGATTAGCTTTGCATTAATTTTGAATTAGATTAGATTAGGTTAATGGTTGGTTATGGTTAGCCCTAATCCTGAATCTCTCCCTAATGGCCTAATCCCAATATTGTTAGTTGGATTTTCATTGCCCAAGAACAAATTTGGGAAGGGTCTATCTTCAGGAATTAATTTGTGCATCTAGTTTTTACTGAACATGAAAGTCAGCCTGAATTTAGTGCAAGCATAGACAATCAAGAAAACAATGTCTTCTGGATTGTCTATGGTACAAGTGAAGAATACAACAAAATCTATAAAAATGTAATATTTTTTACCAATAATTCATCTTAGGATCAAGAATTACCTCCAGACTTATTAGGGTTCCCTATCTTTGGTGGAGTCAGTTCTTTCAGTTGACATTAATAAATGAATAGTTTAACATAGAAAAGAGGGAGGTCAAACAAATACTTTAGCCACAGGCTTGCGATACGAATTAGGGACAATTATACATGTATACTGTATAATATATAATTCCACTTCTGACTTGAATATACACTTTGATAAATTTCCCCTATATCTGTCTCTCCACACCAAGTAAGGAGAAGGCAAATGCTAGTATTTTTTCGTATGTTAAAAACATGAAAGCAGCAGTCAGCACAGTTTGTGTGAGCTTCGCCTCCAGTCCTTTATAAAGGCCTCTCACACCAGCTTGCCTAGGAAAACACAACATAATATGATACAACTCTTCAAACAAAACCCAAATTATTTCAAGATTAGTTTCTAAATTGTCAAGTCTACTTTATTGGACAAGTATAATGTGTGACTCAGGACACAAGTAAAGCACTTGTGTACCTTAGAATCTGTGCAATTATGACGATAAAATTTGGTCTTTTTGACTCATCTTTCCAGTAGCCAGTCTAAATGGAATACATAGAATAACCAGTCTTCATGGTAATTGGTAAGCATTGATTCATACTGTATATAATGCATGACAGAAATATAACATGAATACCCGCTGTTTGCATTGAGCAATCTGACAAGGATATGTTAGTATAGTTGATACAGTTTTTGCAATTGCACCAATTAAAAAATAATTCCATGATGGAAGCTGAAAGAAAAAGTAAAGTAATTTGAATGAAAATTCTGCAAAGATTTGTCCAGAAAGAAATAAGTGTAACAGTATGTTTTATACCAGAATGCATTAATATGTTATACTCATTCTACATGGTGAAGCATAGGGGTTATAATGTACCTCTCTGTTAGTACCACGCATATATCTTTTAACAGTTTCATAAACCGTAAATTGAATGGCTGGATTTGTAGCTAACACTAACGATGCTCTTGTTCCACTCCATAAACCTCTGAATCCTTCTTCACGAAATATCTGTTGAACTGCATCTAAAAGGAAAGAAGTACTACATACACTCTGCTTCACAAATTAAAGGACAGTTTGAATGTGTTAAGGCTGCCCTTAATTAAAGATATCAGGTTCAGTTGTTCACATCAGGAAAATAATGAGAATTTGAGCCACTGCCTCTTAACCAGGCCTTGTGAATAACTCCTGCACTGACTCACTCAGCTAAGCTGAGTCTGTACTACCCACTTTAGGTATCTAAAGCACCTGGGATGCAAGGCTAATTTGACCATAAAGTGCTCTCACAAGCCTTATTGCATGATAAAGATTGAAAGAAATATTGACACATTGCGTTGTAAATTCATATATGAAAAGGAATTTCATGATCAGATCTTGGTAACAGCACTCTTTGTTATTGATAGTATATTTTAATAACTAACTAGCTCACCTAGCAATCCAGTGTACTTATATTGAACTTTCTTATTCATTTCTTCTGATTTTAAGTTGACACCTTGAAGTTTTATTCTTGTATTGGCCACCCATAATGGTGTTGTTATCAGAACATTTATGATGCCTAAAAAGACGAAAGATTACTCGAACTTTTAAGGGGGAAACAGATCAGAAAGTCTGTAGAATGCATGAATTAGTCAATTAGCTGCAGAATTACCTGCGAGAAATCCAAACAATAAATCCACAATGGCTGTCTCAGGTGAATTCTTAGTGATGTATGCAGCTTTAAGTCCATTAAATGTGTAAAAGTAGACAAAATTTGAACAGTATAAACTTGACAGGACTGGTAGCAAACCTCGATATAATGCTGACCTGAATAAAAATAAAAAAATTCACAATTGCACTCTGTGATAATTGATATTAACCACAGACAGTGAGCTTTGGTTAAATGGGATAATGCCTCTTTTGTTTAGTTTGGGGATCGTGACTCCAGGTGAAACATACATACCCCTATCAGACTATCACATACGGTATAGTGTATGTATAAGGTTGATGCTTATATAGACTGGAACCCCGGTGAAAAGTGTCTTGTCACAGTTTAGCTTGCAATGAACTTTAATCACAAGAATTATTGCAGAACTGTCTATTGCAAACAATGTTTTTCTTCAGACTTACAAACCCTCCTCTTCAAAAATTTCATATACGACTTTCCATGTTGTCTTGGCCTTTCTCTTATCATCAACTAAAATCACATATAAAAATTATTCTCAATTAGCCATTCACAGACAAATGAATATTTGTCTAATGAGTAAAATCATCAATGATCAAGTAGATTATGTATTGGACTCACTTTGAAGTCGTGTTCTAGCAGTATCCAAGGGAAAGAAAACAGACAATGAAGTTATACCACCCTAAAAAATTTCAAAGGAGATACTACAGTTAAAAAAAGTCTTTGTAGTATCGTTACTTGGTCAAGTGATGAGGTCAAGGGATGGTCAAGTTTCTCACATGGAAAAATAGTTATCAAATTGCTCATATCACACAATTTGGGCCATGTATTGTCACAAGAAGGAATATGGATCATGGCCTCTGCAGGCAAGAAATTTACAGTGTTTTTATTACACAATTTGTGATCAGATTTACACGCCAAGGAAATCCATTCTCTTGGAGAGCAAAATGTCTGACCCTGGTTAAATAGATGGAAGATAGTCCTAGTAAGGATTTTCCATTTAGCTATGCATGGCTCTATACCCACTGAGGCCATATATATATAACTAATATAAGGCCTTACAACTTACAGGTATAAACTATTGCGTAAACATATTTATTAAAACATTTTATGCCCAATTTTTTACAATAAACATTGGTATTTTAATAAACCTTTTTAGGACATTTCTAAATAACAGCTGAATTGTTAATAGTTATCAAAATACCCGCAGTGAATTTTTCTCTGAAGAAGACTTTTCTTTACATAAATTTGAATGTAGTTCATTGGATTCACTTACCAATGCACCGGCGAACGCATGAACCAGGTTTTTTTGTGTTAATAATTGACGTAGAAAGTCAGGAACTTCGCCAAAATGAAGAAGAGCGCCAAGAGGTCCTAAATTCATAGGTTTTGAGATGATACTCATGGTTATTGTAATAAAAATTGGTCCTAAAATCGGTCCTGCAAAGAAGGCGAGCAACTCGCCATGATGTGCCACAATGGCGCTGAACTTCAATCTGACCTATCGATCAGTTCGATCAGCCGATATCATCACATTCATTGGTAAAATCCCAGCTATAAACTGTGAATCATCCTGCAAAACATTACTTATTTAAAATTCCAGCCAGTCTAGTTTTTAAAGGAAGGTGGTTTATTATATACTAAAAAGTGAAGTGTGCTTTTGATTGAGTAGAATAAATGAAAATTGCATACATTACTGGTATGAAAGAGATGACAATCAATCAATAGCTCTACAATAATTACTGGCAGTACTTCCATTAAGCAAAACAGTATTTTAATGTCTTTCGTACCCACACAATATTTTGTACATAATTTCAATTTTAATTTCAATCACAATATCACACACAAATCTTTTTTGCTTATTACATATAAGGAAGGACTTTATCATCTGAAGCCAACAATGAGGTCACAACAGCAACATCCGAGGCCACAGCAGGTCCTCTCTAATTTTATAATCAAAATATGTTCCAATACTCCTTGTCTTATTAAATGTTCACAATCAGCTCTCTGAAGCAAATGCTGAGAGTTTTTCTTCAGCAAAACTACACTTCCATCTTCCATCTCTAATTCACCATAATCTTCCAAGCATCGAACTTCAATATACAGAGACTTTGGTGGTTTGCTATCCAGAGTAAGATCAATACCAACAGACCTCATATACTTGGCTAAATTTCGATTATATCGCCCAAACCAGTTCAGTTCCTCTTCATTTAAACTATTCTTAACATCATCTGGCAAGACGCTGCCAAAATCCCATCGCATATCACGTATTTTTCCATTCTGTTGTAAACGTAGGCTAAAAGACATCGTTTATTTCGTTCCAGGCTTACATGTCGCATGTGTATGCTCTTAACATGACCACCCTCGCCAGCAACTGTGGCATTAACATCCTTTTGGTTCTGTTCAAACAACCCACCCATTTCGTCTAAGACCTTTCTCACACCATCCTCATTGTAAGGAGGAAGAGAACCATCAACAGATCGCTTTAGTTCCTTAACAAGTTCCAATGCCCTCTCTCCAAACATTTCAAACCAGTTGTACCAAAATTTTTACCATTACAGAACATTTCATACTTGTGCTTCCACTCCGAAGAATAAAAGTTCCTTCGTCATTTTTCCGATAAGACGTGATTGACATATCACTCATAGGAGTGATACCTGTATGACTCATATCATTTTGTTTTCACACAAGCATAACACAAATAAAACTCACGTAAGTGAATATCCCCAGTAGGCTGTTTGCATATTTAAGTTAGGGACACCACTAGATTGTGTCTGGTTTTGTTTTGGGGAAAAAACTTGCAAGTCAGTAAATTATGCTGAATCTTCTTCAACCTGTGATGATGAAGAGAATTGTGAACTACACAAAGATACAGAAAGTGATAGTAAGGAATCACTGGATTTTCTGAGAAAGGTGAGATACACCTTTTATCAGATAACTCGAACATCAAACGAATCCGAAAAAACAACGAATGTATAGAATGGCGGGATATCAACCGCCTAGCACTCCAGCATGAATACGTTCGACTTTCTCACGTTATACTGCGTCCTAAATACATATATTACAGGACATTTAATAAGGTAATTCAACAAGGGAGTTTAACTTTAATCGCGGTAGAAAAACCTCTGGTAGTTACACCATCCTTGATCAGCAGGGACGACCTCTCACGGTCTACTGAGATATGGAATCTGATCCAGGGTTTGTCTGGACACTTATCATGTCATATCACATCAAAACAGAGTTTTCGTTAATAGGCCACGACTCGCGATAAAAAGCCCACAAAAACGAGATTATCCTCACATAAGCGTTTCTGATTATGTTAATTCATCATTTGTGTTTGTCTTTCAAAGAGTTCTAATGTAACGCTGCTTAGGAATGCTGGTATTGAATTACACTGCATTAGATATTGGTCAATAAGATTCTTAACTCGAAGAGAGAAATCAGTTTCTAGTAACATTGTTTTCCCATTAGCATTGCACTGAAAGAGATGGAGAAGAAAGTAGAGTGAACTAAGGTTTTCCAACTAAAGATTGATTAGTCCGATTGCATGCATGCATTTGAACGTGGCCGAAATCAAAATTTAAACAAAAATCAATATAGTTACCTGGAACAAAAGATGATCTGAAGATCGTTCTGCATACATCGATTGCAACTTGTATTGCTGATCCTGAACGACATCAACACGATAACCAGTCATCGAATAGCAAGCTTCTCTGAATTCTTGAATTTTCTGGGCAAAAACCTCCTTCAATCTTTTGTTCTTTCGTTCAGCGCTGGACACCTGAGCTTGTAAGTCTAAATATAATGAAGACAAAAGTCTAAACCAAGTAAAACCAAGCTAGTTCTTGCTACAATTCGAAATCACTTAATACAGAAAGTAGACATTCCATTAAGAAAGCCATAAGACAAGCTGCAAGCTACAATTACAAACAAGCGATGTGCTAATTCAGTTCCGCCATGCAGCCTCACCTCTGACTTCACTGGGAGTTGATTCATCGATGACAATCTGCTCAACCTTTGATGGTTTTAATTTGTCATCTTCTTCTAAAGCTTTAACTTTTTTTCTCAATTTTTCGCATTCATCTCGTAGATTTTGAACCTCGACAGTTCTCAATTGACGCGCATGTGTAAACGGATTTTGAGAGAAATGCACCACCTTTACCTTGCTTGGATCAAAATCACCCTTAAACGGAATGCATGACATGATTTCAGATGTTGAAGTTTAAGATCAAACAGACCAACTGTGACAGACACATTGTACTATTTACAGAGACCTGATTCCAATATCTTTTTTAATAAAATATCAGATTTAGTCGGCCATAATTTCTACCTGTAGATTTCGTTGTTCAATTCTCGTCTGAAGTATTTCCAATTTCTCCAAAAGTTCTTTGTTTTCCAACTGAAGCTTTTCAATTACTTCTCTGTAAGAAAATCAGCATATAAACTCAATGACTTAAAATGAACAAGTCTTGCCTTGTCAAGAATTAAGATTCCCCTCGTATTCTACGAAATTGATTATCCATATAATCTATATTGTTGGTTCTCAACATGGGACGTACAGTATATACTGTACATCAGTCAAAATGAAAATGAAAACTCTCATGTGGTAGGAACGCAAATTACAATATGTGTATAACTTCAGCAATGAACACGATTTGTGCATGTGTATACGATAATAAAAATAATCCTTTTATCATATTGACAACCCGTAATTCAGATTATTATAATATTTCTACTTAATTTCTCTCAATCTCGTAGCCAGTTTCATGACAAGCATGCATATATAAAATGTGTTAAAAACTTACTGCAACTTCTCCTGTTCCAGGTTAGATGGACGGCCCTTAACAACATCACTTTGCTTCATAAGAACATCGTATTCAATCTTTAACTACAATAAAATATAATATCATTGCAGATTAACTATTGCAGATTAATTGTATGTGGAAATGAACAAAGTTTGAAGAGTCTGTTAACAAGAAACCATGCACATACCTTGTTGTATTTTATAGTCTCTTCGCTATTTCTCTCAATGGACATCTTCAGATCATTCTAAGCAATTGATGTTATGAAATTACGAAGTGTTTATGTTTTGTAGAATGAATATCATAAATGAAATACCTCCAATTTCTCAATGTGACTATTACAAGCTTGCAGCTGTTCCTCGGCCTGTTAGTCAAAGAAAACAAAATCAATACTCCCGTGCAGTGCAGTCAGTCTACTGTAAGAAACGCTAAACTCACATGCTGTACGCGACTTGTAAGTTGTGTTGCATAATTTGTAGAATCTCCACTGTCGTACGAACTTAATAATCGTCTACATCCATTTCTTTCCTGAAAAAAAAACAAGAGAAATGAAGAGCACTGTGCAAGTCTGTTTACACGATCCAATTTTGCAGATGTGACAGATAATTAGATGTAACAGAATTAGACATGGGCGAAATCCTTTCTACAATCAGAGTAACAGTTCCATGACCACGAAGCTTCCATACTTACTGTGGTGACAAGAGATAAAAGTTTATTCAATCTTTTCATCTGCTCGTTTTTTTCCTTATATTTTTCCTAGGATGAAAAACAATCCTTTACTGTTATGTGTTAATGAAAAAATTAAAAGAGCGATAATTCAAAAAATGGAGAAATAAATGAGATGACATACTTCTATATCAGAGAGCTTCAATTTCAAATCCAGAAGTTCTTGAGATTGCAGTCGTAGTCCTTCTGAACTTATTCGAGCGCTATGGTAGACGAAATAGGGCACGTCAGCTTGTACAGATGATACCTTTTCAGATAGAGTTTCTTATGCAAGGACATTATTGGGACGCTAGATTACGACCAAACTATTACTTGTATACCTGGTTGATGCTTGTCCATGCTTTTGCAATAACACGACCTGAGCTTTCTGAAGTCTAGAGATTTCTTGCAGTAATTCATCAGGAGATCTGCATAACATACAGTACAATGAACGAGAGAATGTAAAAAAATTGGACCTAACAATTGAAAACAAAGCGATGCTTACCCTATTGTGGTATCAACTCCTTCGACTTCCCATTTCCTCATAAAAGCTCGTTGTCTCTAGATACAGGACATACACAATATTCTATCTCTCTAGTAAAACAAACTATGAACGATATACAATTTCTTGCATTTCAAGGAACAAAATTCTTAATGTTCATTGCAAACAAGTAATATTCTTCATGGCAGCTCGTTTTCCACATTCACAAGATTCAAATATCCTAGTTGTTAATACAAGTTTACATCCTACATTAATCCTACAGTAATATGCTTTTATACAACAGATGAATAAAAATAAACATCTACTTACTTCACATTCAACTTCAACTTGAGAAAGATTTTTGAGTTTTTCTTCAGCTCGTTTTAACTTATTTTCACAACCATACAGTTTTTCTTTGAGTAATAAATTGCTCTTGTTTGTAGCCCTGGTGTGACAAATTAATTGACACTTCATTGTCATCAAATATGAAGTTTGTGATAGTGCATATGACTCGGGTACATTAACTGACATTGTGTTGGAACTACTAGCAGTTACCAACAGAGCAAATAGAAAAATTAGGACAACCATGTTTGGAATCAAACCATAACCTTTTGTTTGCGAGTCCAATGTTCTATCAACTAAGCTACTAGGTCAAGACAGCTCATATATGTGATATTTCAGAACGCAATATAGTTTGATCTTTAGTGAATTTGACTCAGGTGTACTAAATATTGCTATAGGAAGATATTGGTACTGTAGATAATATTTATCATAGTTTGTGAGGTAAGAAGTCTTACTTTAAATAAGCATTTTCTTCCTTTAGTTTTGAGTTTTCACATTCAATTTTGTAATATTTGGAGATTTGACTCTGCATTGTCAAAGCAACCTCTGCAGCCTGTTCACATCGAGCAAGCTTTTCCTCCAGTTCCTATAAAACAATTAAAAGAAGTCTTTACTCATTCCAGTAATTTTATCTAGGAATTTTATTAGTATACAATATCTTGATGAAAGATACTCTGAATGATGTAAATACAGCCATTTAATTACCTTAACTCTGTGTTCAGCTCCCTCACATTTTGTATGAGACTGTTGAAGTTCTTCGACATGCTTACTCACTTCTGAATAGAGCCTAGAAAATAATACATTGACTTACGAGTAACTGATTTTTTTTAAAAAATGACCAGCTTTGAGATGCTTTCTGTTTAAAATGTCCTTATGAGGAGAGCAAATTAAATATACTAACTTCTTGTAGTAGTCCAGTTTATTTTCACTATACTCAAGTTTGTTCTGAGTAATTACATTCTCAGTTTCTTGTCTGAAAAAAAAGTCTAAGTCAGAGTAATATCCTTCAACATGTAAGTGTTAGCAATATAGCTATTTGCATTTGAAACACCACTTAATACAATGTTTGGCATTAACAAGGAGGACTTGTAGAAAATAGAAAATTAAAGAACCTTTTCAATTGTTCTCTTGTCTCAGCTAGTTGTCTCCAAGAACTTTCTTTAGACTGAACAAAATAAGATGAACAGCATGACATTTTTGACATAAATCTACCCTCATGAGGTTTACTGTTAAACCAAATCTACAAAAATCATACCCCTTCCATTTCTGAGTTCATTTTCATCTTTTGTTGTAGCAATCCATGAATTCTTTCTTCTGATTTCTTCTTATATTCATCAAATTCCTTCCTCGTTCTTCTCAATTCTTCCCTGACATTTTTCTCTTCATCAACAACATATTTTAACTGTTGATGTAATTCGGAGTTCTTTTCAATCTCTCTTCTTAGGTTTGCTGGCATTTAATGAAATTAAAACAACCCTTGAAGACTTAAGGAATTTATGCTTTTTTTGAAATTTAATTTGTTTATACTTTCTAGGGTTTGTTTCTGGATGCTATCTGAGCATTTAGACAACAAATATTCAAAAAGACAATAAACAAAAGATGTTGAAATGAAAGGTGTTTAGGTTAATTGCAAGTGAGTTTTAAGAAAGCATTCTTGGTATTGCAGATGACCCATATATGAATTACTCTATATGCAAGTGAAGGTCTGGTCACAGGCTTGGAGCATGTCCCAGGAGGATTATGTGGAGGGTACAAATTGAAAAAATATATAAACTAATATTCAATATTTTCAGTCTTCATGCACCCTCTTTACTCAAAGCTAGTATATCTAAACAAATGTGCAGCCCTCAATACTTTTCCATTCCTGAAAAGAAGACCATTGAATAATAGTCTTTTTTACTATTAATTAATTAAACCAACCTCTCAAATTTGCAACAAGAATTGAGAACATCCCACAATAATGCAACAGTCAAATTTGTCATTAGTTCAGCAATGTCTTAAGTTTACTAATAACTGAGCTTTATATCTGCATTTGTTCACAAGAAGAACAACAAATAACAAAGTATTAACCTTGATGTATTTCACTCTCTTTATCGTATTCAATTCTCGCTCGTTTTCGTTCAGTCATCAAGAGTTTAGATTCATTTTCTAGCTGTGATATCTTTCCTTTTGCATACAACAGAGCTACATCTTTCTCGCGATCTTCAGAACTTCTTTTAGCAAGCGAACTGGTCGTCTTGTTGCTTGCCTGCGTCCTGAAGCTCAAAGGAAAACTAGAAGTTGGTGTTTGGTCAAAGTTTAGGCGACCAACAATAGAACGTTCCTCATGTTCAGGTAGAGTGAGTCTGTCATATTCCTGTAACACTTGTACAACTCCGGTACACTCGTCCGGGGTGTTCCACATTTCGAGAAGAATCGTTTCGATGTTAAACACAAGTTAAATTAAGGTAAAAGACAAAATGGAGACTGGTTATGTGGTTTTAAACAGGTGGTTACCATCAATGCCTCAATGGTGGTTACTGGTGAAGATTTCAGTTATGCCAGAGCACCTCGTCACCAGGCCTCCAACTCATACGCGGCCACAATATCCAACATGGCGACCAGACAGGAGGAGTGTATATTTTAAAAATCCTTAAAAATACGTTAAGTTTACATGCAAATTTAGTATATATGAGTAGACTTTGTAGTTTAATTTTTCCCCGCAATAAAATTCATTTCAGAATAATTCATACAATTACAGCATTGTATAATTGATAGAATATAAGGATAAACTTACTCTTCCTGCTGTCACTTCCCAGCCTAGCTGCTATGTGTATATCTGCCAGAAATTACTCAGAGGCACCGGAAGCAATCAAGGGCAGGCGGGGGGTAACAGGTAAGGCACCTTAGTTTACCAAGTCTGTCTTTATTCGATTATTGAAAATTATATGAACAAAACAAACAGGAACAAACTAGACAATCTTAACTAGTCAACTAGCCGTTGACTCTTCTGACTCTCATCGCAATGATATTCCAAGTTGTTTAATCAATCTCATTCTAACGATCAATTAATAAAATTTAATGAAATTAATAGAATTTTCTAAGAAAAACCCCCCAAATAAATCATAATAATAAAAATTGTAAGAATGTACTGTGCTTTTCTATTCAGAGTTTTGGTTGCGCTATTCTTTCAACATCTTCATACAACTTGTCGATCTCTTCAGCAAATCTCTTCTGCATTGTGAAACGTTTTGACTTGAGAGTTGGTGTCAGCAGGCCGTTCTCGATGCTGAATAATTCCGAAAGCAGGAGAATGGCTTTGACCTGCGATTAAAACAAGTACATTTTCTCAAATATTGTACAATAAAATCACGGTTATAGAAAAAAAAGACGAGCAATGTAATGTATTAATAATTTAAACTGAAATTAACGTTAATCGTATTTGTCAATAACGAAATCTCAAATTAGGAATTCTTCGCAAACCTGTTCAAATGATGCTAACTTCGCTTCTTTGCCTTTTGCGATAATATCTTTCAGAATCATGTTCTTAACATCCTGTTGGCGTATTAACATAAGAAATTTAACGGTGAAATATTGTTATTATAGCTACCATTTACTATATTTGATATCTTGCAATTTCGGATTCCCTGTGATCTATCGAATCAGGAAAACTGGCGGCTTAATTTTCCACTGTAACGTTTGCAGGAACATACATACCTCGCTTGCACACAATTCTTTGAAGGATTTCGACAAGCCATTTTCTGAAGCCCATTTCATAAGAATTTCTTCGTCTGGTACAATAATACCAACAGTGCAAGACTTAACAAGAAAATAGACGTAGGAGATATGGCACTTTGTTTGGATAAAGTTAAATTGTATCTACACAATCTAAGATTACGTCAATGAAGAGACAAGCAAGCCTACCTTAAGACTGTGACCATGAACAAAGGCTTGAGCTACGAAAGGACTTTTGATATAAATATTTTCAATCTTATCAGGAGCAATATATTCACCCTGGGTGAAAAAAGATAAAGTAAGGGTGAATAATCATACTGCTTGTGTAAAACACACGCATAACTCATAACACACCTGGGAGAGCTTGAAAATACACTTTTTTCTTCCAATAATTTTCAATGTGCCGTTCTGAATAAAATAATGCATCACGTTAAACTGGATGGATGTTTGTAGCATTCCTTATCCCAAACATCGCACTCTGCCCGAGGGGCATGACCTGAAAAGTCAAAAACTCACTGGCTTCCATTCTCCAACATCCCCGGTGTGAAGCCAACCATCTTCATCGATCACTTCAGCTGTTTTCCCAGGTTCTTTCAGGTATCCTTTGAACACATTTGGACCATAAATACACACCTATAAAACAAAACAAAACATTACGGTTACTTCTCTTTAATAGAGACAACTCTCTAATATGGACACTCTCTAATGGAAACACTTCTCAAATGAAAAAGAAACACGCGTCTTCAATGCATGCAGGCTACTCTTAATTTGGATGAAAATATTTACTTCTCCCTGATTCTTCGAGGTAAAATACTCCATTTCCGGAACATCGACGAGCTTGATGTAGTTACATACAATCGGCGCACCAACATGACCTTGATGACGAGGAATGGATAAAATATTAAATATAATCAATAGAACGATTATCGTAATATAACATGAAACACAGATGTGATATTTTCTTAGTCTTGAGTCTTGATCCATATACGCATTATTTACAACGGCACAAAATTATCCCTGCGCGGTAAAAAAACTGTGTTTTAAGAGATGATCCAGTCAGTACCTGAAGACATGTCTAATTTATTAGTGATCGATACAGCAGTCGTGGCCTCAGTTTGTCCATAACCCTCGGCAACCTAAGCAGAAACGATACGCATAAAAATCTTTTATGGTTTATATGACACGTATATAAAATATAGTAATGAAAGAGACGAAGATTTCTCACCCAACACCCGAATACAACTTTCAGAAATGTTAAAACTTTCGCCTCGATTGGAGCGGCTCCAGTGCCGATTTGTTGGATATTTCCTCCCAAGGTCGCCTTTGAAAACAATTGAAACGAATTTTTAGTTAAAAGAAGCTACTTCTCTTATCTAAACCAATTTGTAGATTTCTAATTTTCATCAATTTGTAGAAAACAATATATAGCTATATTATATAGCTATATAGAAAAAGGAATGATATTTCTTGGACAATTCTTTCAAGTGTTCATGTAGTTAACTACAAAAATACCTGGACTTTTCTAAATACAAGTTTGTCCCAAAAGCCGTTGTTGTAGATTTGTCCTCTGAAAGAGACAATTACATATGGAGTATGGACGAATAAATTGAGTATGATTGGTTAAATGTGTAGTAGACACAACTCACAAGAGATGAATTCATACACTTGGTGCTTACTTCTCTAAGTCGGCCAATTTCGAGGAAAAACCTCTGTAAAATAACCATTTCTTAATCCCCCCACTTGCTTCAACACCGGCGGTGACCTGTTCACAATTACAGAAAGAAAAAAGTATGAAAATTTGAGGTCAAGATAACTGTAAAAAAATGAAGAACTTTAGACAGTCTGAGTTCAAAATTAGGCCTGATTGTGGTGGCGAAACATCTGCAATTGAAACAACGTATAAAACTGAAGCCAACAATTTAACCAACCTTATCATAAAGACGATTTAACAAGCGCGGAACTGATGGAAACAGTGTAGGTCTAGAAAGAGAAATACACACATAGCAAGATTTGCTCCTACAAACTTCATATAACGCGCATGCTTTGTAAGATACAGTGATGTGAGCTCAGATGCTCAGCTACCGTAAGATTTATAATTTTTCTTTCACTATCATTGTTTGCCTACGTACTCACACTAACTCTCCTGACGAAGGCCCTCAGGTCCGGAAACGTAGAGAAGTGTTTTGTCTATTTTAGGCAGTTGTTATACCACATTGGATGCTAAGTTACTTGTTTTATGGTGTTATAATTTCCAACCCAGCGAGGACTCACCTCAATATCTTAATATCCTCCAACAATAACGGGATTTCTCCTCGGAAAAATCCAGTTCGAGCACCGGCGCTACGAAGAACTAGCTACATCGTGATAAATGATATGAAAACTCTGTTAGTACAACAGAAATAAAGTTTGAATGGAACCAATGTTTCAACGGTGCCCAGGTTACACGTATGTCGGCTTGCTATATCACATCCGTATTACCTGGATTATTCTTTCGTACATGTGTGGAAGAGGTAAATATGAGATATGGCAAAGACTTGGATTCAGCTTGTGGTCATTCTAAAACGAAGAAAAGGTTTGTTTATATCATCCAATATCGGTATTATTGTTGCGCCCGAATCAACGGCTGGCTATATCTCAGACGTCCAGACATAATTTAACTTTATCTAGTTCTGAACTACACATTATTAGCTAATTTCGTTTAAGTGTGAATCCGCCTGAATCAGTCTTACCAGATTATAATCCAATCATAATCTGAATTAGTCTTAATAGATCATAATCTGAATCAATCTTAATCTGAATAAGTCTTACCAGATCATAATCTGAATCAGTCTTAATCTTCATTAGATTTACCAGATCATAATCTTCTGAATCAGTCTTAATCTGAATCAGTCTGAATCTGTATTTCAGTCTTACCTTATCATAATCTGAATCAGTCTCAATCTGTATTTCAGTCTTACCTTATCATAATGCACTCGAAATCCAGCAAGGTTTGCAATTATGTTCTTGTTTGTAATCATAGCTCCCTTTGGTTGACCTAAAAACACGTAAATAAATTATTGCCATTGGTACTACGCAACATATCTTCACAATTATTCGCCCTGATAACGTGAAGAAGTCAGACCTTGTACAATTTTCTTGAACCCTCAAGATGGCAAAAATAATTTATTTAGTGAACCGTACCTGTTGTCCCACTTGTGAAACAAACAGTATACACATCCTCTGGTTTACCAGGCTGGAAATTGAAGGAAAAGACCAGAATATAACATCCAACTACACAATGAATTCATTCAATAATAAAGCCTGGTTTTCATAATTGTAATTCATCAGTAATTTGAATGATGTCTTGCTGTCCCTTAAGTCATTGAGGCATATAATCAACAACAGACTGAGATAGTTTGTAGATTATCGCTGATGAATCACAACATATGAAAACTTGGCTCAATCCTAGTGCAAACACTTACTGATTTCTCTTTTCGGTTATTTCGTCCCAATTCCTATATCAAAATTCAGTGAAATACTTAGTTTATGACATTGAATGGTTTATGTCTTTATGATTAATTCATTGCAGTCAACTGCTGAACTCAATACCTGGACTTCTTCAAAGGATTTCATCGTAATCCCAAGATTATCAGCTTTCTGTGCATCATCTTCTTTGAATTCCCCAATCGTTATTATGTGTTTCAACTGCGGACATTGATCAGCTTTACTCATTAGTTTTTCAACATTTTTTCCGTCGCACACAATTACAGAAATATCAGCTAGATGAAGGAATACAGAAACCAAAATCAGTTTGTCCAGCTGTGGCAGCCTGGCCTGCTTTCACAAGAGACAATATTATGCAGAATGTTAAATGGAGGACAGTTAGATCAAGTTTTATTAGGTATATACCACATGGGAAAAGTAGGGAGCTTAATAATTTCCACTCCAAGAGGGACTCATTTCACCAGGCCAAACTCGCCACATGAAAAATCACCTAAAATCAACATAAGAGATGACCTACCATGATTAACAATAAAGGTGCACGCATCAGCACCCAGGCTGTCATATAGTGGCACAGAGACCATTGAATATGTCTGACATGCAACATCAGTCAAGATCCACTAAAAAATACAAACAGGGTCCATATTAACAGGTTTCCTGTGTGGATCATCAAAACTCAATCATTCTGACAACGAAATAACGTCTTCTTTACCTCAGCTTTGTTTGTGGCATAAATACCAACAAACGTCTCTGGAGAAGGTTTGTAACCAAGTTCTAGTAATCCAGACCCCAGGTCTGCTGCTTTCTCTAAAACCTGGTATACAAAAAAATTGAAGCATTTAGTTAAATATGACAGTGGCATTGACCACCATTGGGATGAGATAGCAGGGGGATGTCCTTCCCCAACAATTTTCAAAATTGGTTTACAGATCTATCCAAATTAAATAAGAAGAGGGGAGATTAAACCTTTAAAACATTGACATGTACTGTAGCTAATTATTTACAATAAACACCTCATTGTATGTGATCCATGAATACGAACCATTAGATTGCGTACCCAAGCAAGGCTCGTCACCTAGAAATATACAGCATATTTACTCACAGTATATTGAAGGCTCTTTTCATTTATCACAATAGTTCTTTGTGAAAAAATACGTGCAAAATTACTCCACTTATATAATTCATCTCACCAGCTATTTCAGCTCCTTTAAGATACGCTTCATATGGAATTGTTATACCATCATACGATTCTATCAGTTCCTCAGAATGAACACTTCTCCTTGCACCTGGCATTCCCTGCAGTTTCAAAAAAAATTTATTGCAGTTAAGATTGCATGTCATACAATTAAAATCTATTACAACAGAGCATAATACAGAAGCAACTACAGGGGTCTATGTCATGCTTGAATGATTGGGTCATTTTTTTCTCAAAGATCTTGGATTTCTGATTGTGGTGTTTTCAACTGCATTGAAAACTACAAACCTGCTCCAAGATATCGAAACTCGGCAGTCTGGTAAAGATGGATGTATACTAGTATTTTGACAACAACATTGGAATTGTTGTCAAGACAGTATTGAATATTGTCATGCCAGAATTAGTTCAAAACATGACACTAAAACTATCCAAGTAAATTGAAATATTTTATCTCCGAGTTTCTCACGGAAAAAAGGTTGTGATACAACATTGGCCAATATTGATTATTCTAATTAATTACCTTATCTAAACATCTTGCTGTACATGTAGTTTACTTAAACGACTATCAGTATTTGGCTGATCAGAAAGCCAACAAATCATGTGTACACTTCACTTATCCGAAGATAATCTTACGCAACATGTTCACACCATGACACATAATTTGCTACATTATTAGCAAGACGTTAGTATTATCAATTGATGTGGCGATCAACTTATTTAATAATCGCAACGTGTAAACCACACAACATTGCATTTCAACATTTCCAACCTACCGGTACATCGACTGACTGACATTCCATGTCCATGTTAGCTGTCTCCGCCATTGGTAAAGATGGAGTTAATATATATTTGTGCAGACAGTAAGCAGTTCCTCCAACAGCAGCACACACGCCAAGACCAATAACAATTTGGTCAACCCTTGGTGCTTTGAACCTTGGCATGTTCAGAATTTCCCCAGGTATTAAACATGCAAATATTTGACGAATTCGATCAATATTTGATTGAATTCAACCGCAAACAGCAACTCGCCCCAGGCAAACGTTGGTATTACAGAGCCCTACATATGACTGGTGAATTATAGTGGCTGATATTCGTCTTTTAATCTTCAAATATTCGCATACAGAGACTCACAAAAGTAAAAAAAAACATACAAAGTTTGTAGACTTGGACAAGCTGTGAATTCACACTCTTTGAGACTTTGACCTTGCCTAAGTCTCGCCCTGCCCAGTGCCCCCTCATCAGGTGACCTTTCATGCAAGAGGCTTTTCGTATCACAAGATATAGGCCGTATTCTCTGGCACGAAAAGTCGCTTAGAAAACGATTTTCGTTGCCCCCCTTCGGGCACTACTTGAAAACACGATAGAAAATTAGGATAAATTATAGAAAGTCTAAATTCACTTGTTTTCACCTTCACAAACCTGCAGTTTTCGAGCATTTCATCTTCGAAACATCAGTGAATTTGCATGTTTTGCAATACACCGACGCCATTTTGATTCAGGAAATGTCGAGGATACTTGGTGTAATATACACTATATAGCAGATTCAGCAGTTTTATACCGGTATTTAAATGAAGTTTCCTACATTTTTGCTGTGCAAGCAGGTTTCAACAAGGAAGCTTTGAGTGGAGTTTTACGAGGTTTTTCGCAAATTTTCATAGTTTTTCAAAACTGAATTAGTCAGAGAAGAATTGGACAACAATTAATCGGAAAACATCCGCCAATTTTGCATACACGCATCAAAATCATCCACGAGCGTTTGTTTCTAGCCAAGTTATATAAAATAATTACTACACAATTCCTTTCCAGCATAACCTTTGTTTTATATTAACTACTTTTATAATACACACGTTTTCTCAGCAAAACTATTAACAACATCTCAGTTTTTTGACAAAGTTAATTACCAACGCCTTTATCTTATTATCATCAATCCACTAAAAACGAATTTGTTGAGCGAAAACCCAGACATCTTTACGAAGTTGAAAAAGAACAAATTTCAAACATTTTCCTTATGAAAACGTGTGAGGACTTGTGAAAACTGCCAAGTTGGCCCAAGTCTAAACTTGCTGAAGTATTGGAAAATGAATCTGGAAATCCAGAAGTCAATGTTTGTGCATTTAACAACAATGCACTGATTGTAGATGCTATGGCAGTTATTCAGTCGATGAAAGGAAAATGGAAAACATTTGGCGATGATGCTCTTTTAAAAACCTCAACACGCTAGCACGAAAGTATAATTCCAAATGATTAGATTGTTGCAGACAGGTATCCTTAGTTGAGCATAAAGAATGCAGAGAAACAACGAAGAGCTGAAGGAGTCCAGAAAGTTCAAATCTTCGGAAAAGATCAGAGTGTTCCAAAACAGTGGAAAAAGTGTTTAAGATGCGGTGAAAACCAGAAATCCCTCATATCTTTCTTATGTGAACACTGGAGGTCTGTAACTCCTCCGGTGGTTTTCCATTTCAACTATGTACGTAACTGCTAAAGAAAGATGCTATGTTTTATATCCCGGTGATTCCCCGAACGATATTGTTACAAGTAATGAGGTGTTTTCGCTTCATAGCACCCGAAGAAGCAGACACTCGTTTAATTCTACATGCCAACCACGCAGCAGCAACGTACGATAAAGTTATTATCAAAGGCCCTGATACAGATGTTCTTATACCTGCGATTGCCATGCAACAACAGATGCAGAAAAGATTTTCTTTTTGACTGGCACGGGAGATAGACGTCGTTGCGTATTTGTAGCAATTATCTCGAAATTCTTGGGCGTGGATGTTGCACTTTGTTTACCAGGCTTTCATGCTTTTACCGGTAATGGCATTAGCAATCAAGCAGCATCATGGTATCAGTGTTTAAGTGCAGAAGTCGATCTCCCATCACTGGTTGGCAATGGCTGGACGCTTGACGATAAAGAGCTGGAGATAACTTGGATGACACGCCCACCCGCTCCGCGATCTTTAATTGAGTGTCAGTTGAGTGCAAGTGCAAGACTGGATGCTCGACCATGCATGCGTTGTTCCTGCAAAAAGGCTGACTTAAAGTGCACCAACCTATGTTCGTGTGGTGATTGCCAGAATGCAGTAGTTGAAGATTGTAACGACGATGACAGCAGTTATGGCCTGGCTCAATCTGATGACGATGATGAACTTGAAGGATCAGGATCTAATCTGGATTTCGGAGATGACGTCGATGATGAATTGTGGTATTAGCTGTCCGATTAAAAGGGTTGAGTTCAACATTTTATTGTGTTTTAAAATTATAAGGCGCTCGTAATCTCCCACGATGGTATTATTAAAAACGTATCAATATCAACCTTGGTATGCGTGTTCAATATTTTAACATGTACAGTAGTTGTACGTTGCAAATCACAAAACAAAGGGTATGCTGGAAAAGAATTGTGTAGTAATTATTACTCCGCCTGCGTATGCGCAGCGGAGTCTTAAAATGCCATGGTCTTTTTTCCTTTTCGTCGTTTTGGGCGACAGAAGTTGGCATTTCTACAGGTAACCCAAAACATTTTGACCGAGAAGCCCTGAGTTTCACGGTCCACGGATGAATTAGGTACATCAGTTGGCATGCAGGCGGAGTGAACGCCTTGAGCAGGCGTCTTGTTTTATATAAATTGACTAGAAACAAAACGCTCGTGGATGATTTTGATGCGTGTAAATAAAGTTGTTCTTATTTATTTGTAAATTCCAAGAGCAGAATGCTATAAAAAATCGCAAATTGGCGGATGTTTTCCGATTAATTGTTGTCCAATTCTTTTCTGACTAATTTAGTTTTGAAAAACTATGAAAATTTGCGAAAAACCTCGTAAAACTCCACTCAAAGCTTCCTTGTTGAAACCTGCTTGCACAGCAAAAATTCAGGAAACTTCATTTAAATACCGGTATAAAACTGCTGAATCTGCTATATATGTCGTATATTACACCAAGTATCCTCGACATTTCCTGAATCAAAATGGCGTCGGTGTATTGCAAAACATGCAAATTCACTGATGTTTCGAAGATGAAATGCTCGAAAACTGCAGGTTTGTGAAGGTGAAAACAAGTGAATTTAGACTTTCTATAATTTATCCTAATTTTCTATCGTGTTTTCAAGTAGTGCCCGAAGGGGGGCAACGAAACTGAACGATAATCGGCCACAGAATACGGCCTAATAATAAAAGAGACCTTACAGCTATATTGTAAAAGACTAAAGATTTCAATTCAGAGGATAGTCTTTCTCAACAGCTGTGAGATGGACCTCAACGCTTTCCCCATTTATTAGATTCTTGAAAACGACCTCTCTACCACCAACTGTCGGGTGTTGCAGGTCACCAGGTTTCACAGTTACATAATGATTGAAGCTTGATTCTGGCAAAGTTTTTCCATTCACCAACACTCTATGTGAAACAACTGATCTCGTCAGATATACTGTGATATTAACAGGTTGACTTCTCATATAGAAATATTCATTGATGCCGTTATCCGAGGAATCTCGAAGTTTCTTCGTCGTATTGTAGTTCAAATCAGGTGAACTCAAACTTAGATTCATATTTGAAAAGTTCGGAGCATCAATTTGGGCCATAACCACGCACTCTGCGCTAACACTTTCAACAGGACCCTCTATCAATTGCAGATTTTTTGGATCATAGAAAACATAACCATACGTTAAACCAGGAACTGCTGTGTTCTCTTCAAAACGAACCACATGAGCCCTGGAACTTTTGTGAAGGACTTTGTATACTGGTGAATCAGAGGCTTGAGCCTTTCTCAGAGCTTCTATGTTAGCGAGGTCTGTTGCGACAAGAATGGCATATTCATAATTCGCTGATACAGGATTTACACCATGGTCTAACCACACAGTGCCATACCTAGCACTGGTACGTGTTTTACCATCGGATGTTTTCGAGTGTTGTCGACGAATACCGACATTTGCCGACATATCTTTCGGAATATAGTATCCATTCTCGTTTGAATCCAATATAGCTGCTGAACCGTTCAGCTCTTGTGTAAAGTCTTTCCCGAGGGAATGAAATTTACCATTAATGGAGATGACAGAACGATTGAATAAGTACTTATCCTGAAACAGCGTGGTCTGAGTTCGACGTGGTTCACTATTCACTGCATTGATGTTACTACCAAGACAAACTATCAAAGAATTGTAAAAAAATACCGATTTTCTGAAGTTGAATTTAGTCCTTTGTTTTGTGAAGATGCTTTTGTTTAAAGTATTATCATTCTTGCTCATGTTACTAGTGGGTTGCTTGCATGCCTCCTGTAAAAATAGAAGATATTTGATTATTCAAAAGATCAGAAGGTAAATTAGTTCCATATTCCAGGGTGGTTTGACACTACAGAATAAAGTAACCTTTGATAAA